>NC_142701.1:1656662-1956662 GCF_029339155.1 Prunus mume
TTCAGCTTAAATAAAACTATTAATTATACACTCCTTATATTTTCAAATTACAAGGCACATGGTGAGCTCATCTCAGATGTAAGTAATCACATCCCATGAAATACTCTGGGTAGCTAAGGGAAAAAGATAGTGCAACAAAGTAGAAAAAAAAAAAATGCTTAGACCATTTGTATGGATCACATTGTAAACTAATAAACTATACAATGTCATAAAAGTGGTGTACAATAGTCCATGTAGAATTACCCAACTAAATATCAAGTCAGGTCAGTTGGTAAAATAAAAGTGATAATTGCTATATTTACAAAATTTCGAAAATAAAATTTCACTAAAAATTCGAAATAAATACAAGAAAATAATGACAAGGTAAATGTTAAGAATATTTTACAAATGATCGAGTCTAGAACTTGGTTCTATCTCCTTAAGATGAAATTGCCTCCTCACATGTGCTTTTAGGATTTGCTTGGCAAATGTCTCTCAGGATATAACGATCGACTTCTTGTTGAAGTAGCACTACAATCCCCAAGAAAAGCGGACTCAATAACTTGTGTATGAATTCTCTCTTACTAACTCACTATATTTCTTAAAAATATAATGTTATGAATGCTCTAAAGACTACTATTGTTGGATGACAATTGGATGAATGAAATGTTATAGCAGGTTCTCTATTTATAGGCAACAAGGCCTCTATTCAGAAAATATGTGACTAAAAATAATCAACAAATGTGTCTTTTCATGTTGCAACCATAAGCCAAGAAGTGCAATGTTTCAATTATTATGAAACAATGCAACTTAAGCCAAAAAATGCAATGTTTCAATTTCTATGAAACAATGCAACTTTTCACATATGAAACAATGCAACTTAAGCCAAAAAGTGAAATGTTTCAATTTCTATGAAACAATGCAACTTTTCACATAAAGTATTATTATTTTATTCACAAACAAAATAAATAATATTTAATTTTTCCTCGGTTAAGAACATGACTATTCCCAATGGATATATACCAATTCATAAAAGTCATGTACTTAAAGTCACAGGTCCTATAATTTAATTTCCATTCAATTATTAAAAATATATATATATATATTATAATTTTCTAACAAGGTCTTCAGAAGTTTACATGTAGTTCCATTGATAAATTTGAAAACTAATTCTTGGTCACCTTCATGCATTCCTCTGAGAGAGAGAGAGAGAGAGAGAGAGAGTTGCTCTCTAATTAAGGTCATCTCCAACCTATGAGGCTAAACCTAAAATATCCCAAATTATAGCCCAAAATTTCTCCCAACCCAAGAAAATGAAGATGTCAAAATTTGAAAAAACTCAAACTTGGACCCAAATAGCAGTCCAAGTATTGCTTGGACCCAAAAAATTTCAGTGGAGCCCACCTACATCTAGCACAGTTGGATTGGGGCTCGTGCTTGTAACTTTTGTATCTTTGCTGACACGACAAGTTGCCACGTGTCAGCTCCAGATTATGTTGTCGTTGCAATTCAAATTTCATTTGTTTTAAAAAAAAAATCTAATAGTAACTTAAATCAACGATCTAGATTAAATCTAAGCTATTTTAACGATTAAAAAAAAAAGATCCAACTGCTGAAATTTAAATCTAACTGTCAAAATAATATTTTAAATTAATCTAAATCAGATCTAACCCCAAAACTCTACAAATATTCACCAATTTCTCAATTAATCTACCAAAAATATTTTTTATATTTCTCAATTTATTTTACCTTTGTCAATTTCATCAATCTTCTTCCATTCTCATACTTTTGATATCATTTCAAGCTTTCAATGTATAACCGTGCAAGGCCATCTTTTCCTTTATGTTTGATGATGATTTAGATGATGAGGAACATCATCAGAGAGTGATACAAGCCATTGTCCACCATACTTCACTAGAAAATGAAGCCACCAAACATGGTGGGTTGGTAGTCGGTCGTGAGTACAAGAACCATGAGAGGGAAGATCGCCATCGCAATCTTATGTTCGACTTCTTCATTGAAAGGCCACATTTTAATACTCCAGACTTTCGTAGACGGTTCCGAATGCGAAAAGAGTTGTTTTACTACATCTTGAATGATGTTGTTAACCACAAGCCATACTTTCTCCAGAAAAAAGACGGGCTCGGCCGACAAGGGCGATCCTCTGAGCAAAAGTTAACTGCTGTCTTTCGAATGCTCGCATGAGGATGCTCATTGACGCGATCGATGAGTACTGTAGATTGGGTGAAAGCACAGTTCTTGAATCACTCCGTAAGTTTCGTTGAGCTGTTGAAGTCGTGTATGGGCAATGGTACCTCAAGTGTCCAAATATAGCTGACCTTTACAAGCTATTGCACAAGGCAAGCCGTCGATGCTTCCTAGACATGTTAGGAAGTCTTGACTGCATGCACTGGGAATGGAAGAACTGCCCATCTTCTTGGGCAAGCTAGTTTACGATCACAAAAAACAAAAACAAAAAACAAAAAATAAAAAATACCCACTGTTGTGCTAGAGGTTGTGGCCTCGTACGACATATGGATGCGACATGCCTTTTTTGGAGCCACTGGATCCAACAATGATATCAACATTTTAGCTCGTTCTCCATTGTTCAATGATGTGGTACATAGAGTGGCTCCTCACGTTGAATAAATTGTCAATGGAAATCAATACCATTTAGGCTATTGGCAGATGAGATCTACCCCTGTTGGGCTACTTTGGTGAAGACCATCTCTTCTATTGATAACCCAAAGAAGAGGCTTTTTGCACAAATTCAAGAAGCGTACAGGAAAGATTTTGAAAGAGCATTTGGAATACTATAGGCTCGATGGGCCATTGTTCGGGGCCCTGCACGTATGTGGTGCAAGGATAACCTCCACTCAATCATGATGACGCATATAATTTTTCACAACATGATTGTGGAGGATGAGTACGAATATGTTGAAGAGGAATTTGATGATGAGGATATGTGTCCACAATGATCCAGGAGGGCCAGAGCAAGACAATATGAGATAGAGCCAAGCATTGCATACGAGTACCACCAAGATAGGCAGACTCTCTCTGATTACATGATTCGTCATAATGGAGTCCGATCTCCACATGTGCATCAGAGTCTCCGACATGATTTGATTGATCACCTTTGGAGGAGCTTTGGAGATGGTGAATGAGACCAACAATTGTTTCAATCTTCCTTTTGTGTTTCAATTATCTTGTGTTTTTTTTTTAAAAAATTTTATGTTGTGTGTTTTCTTTGGAATAAAATTATATTTGTGAAATTTCAAATTTTTTTTTAAGGTCAAATTGTACAAAAAATTAAATTATGACGTTATTAAAAAGATTAAATGAAGAAAAGTTTTCCATTAAAAAAAATAGACTTAAACCATTCTTAAACAATTTAATAAAGTTGCGGACTTAAAATTTGAGTCCGGAAGGGTGGGAGAAAAAACATTTGAGTCCGTTCAAAACCCAAATAGTTACTTTTTGGAGAGGGAAATTTGGGTTTAGCCCCAGGCCATCTCCAACCCAAAATATCCCAAATTATAGCCTCAAACCTCTCCCAACCTAAGAAAATGAAGGGGCTGAAATTTGGGGAAACCCAAACTTGGACCCAAATAGTAGTCCAAGTATTCCCTGGACCTAAAACTATTCGGTGGAGCCCACCTGCATTTGAAGCAGCCCCTAGGTGCAAAGAATCTGATGTGGGCCCCTGACTCTGCTTTGTTCTTTGTATGGCGGCTTGTCATGCCACATGTCAAGCTATTGGGAAGTTGCTGTTGGAATCCAACGGCAACAATTCAATTAGTTTTTTTTTTTGGTATTCTAAATGCAACTTAAATCAACGATCTAGATTAAATCTAAGCTATTTTAACGGGTAACAAAAAGATCCAACGACTAAAATTTAAATCCAACGGTCAAAATAATATTTTAAATTAATCAAGATCAGATCCAACCCCAAAACTCACTCCAAACTCTATAAATACCCATCCATTTCTCAAATAATCTACCAAAAATATTTTATCTAGTTTTCAATTTATTTTTCCTCTGTCAATCTCATCAATCTCCTTTCATTCTTGTTGAAGATGTCCACAAAATCTCAAAGAGGTGTGAATTGGAGGCCCGAATAAGATAAGGCATTGTGCAAAGGGTGAGTTTCTATCAGTAAAGATGGGGCTATTGGCACCAATCAAGCAAGCGACACATTTTGAAAGCGTGTATATCAAAAGTTTATGGAAAATGATATGGGCATTAGTGGACCCGAGCGACGAACATATCAAGCCATCGCTTCTCAGTTCAAGACTATCCACCAACAATGTTCTCTTTGGAAGGCATGCTTGACTAAGGCCAATACGAACCCACAAAGTGGCTCAAATCTACATGATGTGGTAAGCAACCATTCTTATTGAAGCTTTAAATTTATATTTGTAATTTTATTCAACTCCAAACTTAAATTTATTTTTTCATGCGTAGGACGTGTATACGAAAACGATCTTTCTTAATGATAATAAGCCTCCAAATAGGCCTTTCAAGTTGTACCATGCTTGGGAAATCTTAAAGTGGAATGATATAAATGAGCCTCCCACACAACGTTCTTCTAGAGCTAGTGCAAGTATGGTAAATTTGGATAATGACGCAGAGAATATCATCATGCCTAGAGGGGCGAGATAAACAAAAGGCTGCCCAAAAAAAAAGGGAAGATAGTTGACCCTTCCCAACAAACAAGGGATAAATACTTGGAATCATTGGTTGAGCAAGATATTGCTTTCGAGGAGGATAGGAAACGAAAGCTCAACATATTGGACAAGTTTGTCCAAGATCAAGCTGATGCTTATGCTTATCAGAAACAACAAGATAAGGAAGCCCAAGAACAAAAAATAATGTCTATGGACGTGTCCAAATTTACTCCAAGAAAGAAGAAGTATTGGGGGGATAAACAAGATGAAATTATGCAAGAACATGCACAAGGTCAATAGTCTAGCGTTAATCCTGAAGACAACTCAGGGGACTATTATCCAAGCCCCCACGATGGTGGTTATTAGTTTATTCCTATTGGGTTTCATGTATGGTGAATTTGAAGTACTGTGTATTTTCTTTCAGAATTATGTTGTGTGTTTTATTTTGGAATAAAATTAAATTTGTGGAATTTCAATTTTTTTAGGTCAAATTGTTCAAAAAATTTAATTATGAAGTTATTTAAAAAGATTGAACGAAAAAATGTTATCCATAAAAAAAAAAAATTTTAAAAAAAAGACTTAAACCATTCTCAAACAATTTAATAAAGTTGTAGACTTAAAATTTGAGTTCGGAGGGTTGGGAGAAAAAATGATTTGAGTCCAGGCAAAACAAAATAGTTACTTTTTGGAGGGAAAAATTTGGGTTTAGCCCCAAATGAGTTGGAGAAGGCCTAAGTGATCACACTGGTGTGGTTGCTTTTCCATATGTTGATCACCTCAATCAAAGAATGAATTCTAAATACTTTAGATGCATTTTGACATTAAAATGTATGATTAAGAGACAAGAAAGTGACAAGATCTTCAAACAGCCCCACGCACTATACATATTCTTGTTAGAAGTTGTATGGTGAATAGAATCGGTTATCCCTTTGCAGCTTGTTGGCTTTGTTTTGTGTAGAGAATTAGATATAAACCCAAAAGTATTAGGATTTATTATGAATAACTCAAGTAATTTTGGCTTCTCGATGTAACCATTCACTATTTTTCAACCGTCTATAATTGTCACTTCATCTTATTATCCCTGTTTTTCTTTTTCTCTTCTCCATTTTCTTTTGTCTTCTTCTTCTTTTCTTTTTCTCTTCATCATTTTATGTTCGACTAGCATCAGATTCAAGATAGATTGCCGAAATAGATTGATAATCAAACAATCAAATCTTTCATCTTCCAAACTGGATAATCAAAATCCTACCTTGTGATCTCTATCTCTACATGGATCCCTTCTTTATGGATTAGAATTAAGCACATGGTCTCCAACTAGCCTGCATTACGAATATTTTGGTGCATTTTATCATATCTTCTTCACTAGTCGAATGAATACCATTTGGATTTAAAGGGAGAAGTGGGACAGCATACTGCCTTGTGGATAAAGGAAGTAAGCAAATAGTGTACTTCATCGCTGCAAATTGCAATTGTAACGATCTTCTTATTTCTTTCTTTCTTTTTTCCTCATCGTCCTCTCAGCTTAATGCAATATTTAGGGTGCTTTTTATGCAGGTGCATACTTGCAACCAGGCCTTCTCACTTCACTACTTTCTGCATTGCTACTGCAACTGGACCTTGACATGAATAATGTTAATGCATGCATGCATGCATGCCATTGAATTTATTGATTATTCCCTCTCAAATGAGGTTTGAGTGACATATCAAACAAGCATAAAACAAAAAGTAATAGGGAAACAAAATATCAATTATGGAAACTTACAGCAACTTAATCTGCTTCTTGTTGAGAAATTGGCTGCCATCTTTGCAACTTAATCAGCCACTGAAAATGAAAATCTAATTCAAATCGTCTATACCAAACCAGACCATTACTTCTTTCTGAACAAACTTCACCATAGATAAATACATATTAAAACACATTGATAAGTTTGATACAAATATATATGTACGACAAAAAAGAAGTTAAAATCAGGCTACATATATGTGGGATGCTAGCTAGGTTCAGTTGGAAGTGGGCTACATTTCAAATAAGTAATGCTTGTTTGGTACGTCGGACTGTACTTATTAATTTTTGTTGGATAGTATTAATCTGTTCCGGAGAGTATTGATTGTTTATCCATTAGATTATAAGGTGTTTGGTGCTGTTTTGGATAAATAATCTAACTAAGTTATACTTGTTTGGTGCTCCATTAGATAACATTGGATCAAACTTTTTTTTTATTTTTAACTCTTTGATAATTTAAGTGGAAATTTAAATTCACATGAACCAAATTCTGCACCAAGCCATAATATGCAAGAACCATAATCTAATTATAAAGTATGCCATAATCTTTCCTTCATCCATATCCAGGCATAATATAAAGGAAAATTAGTAAAAGCAATTTAGGGAGAGAGAGAGAGAGAGAGAGAACACAGTTTATGTCATTCAATGTCGCTGGAGAATATTTGATTCACGATTTCTTACTGAAGCATGTGTTTTTCAAGCCTAAGTGGTTGCTAGTTAAAGAAAAAAGGAGAGTCAAGAAAAAAGCACTGCGAAAGGGTTATTATTCAAGCTTCGAAAAAAGCACTGGAACATCTAATATCAAGCTTCCATTTGAGTTTAATTTACAGCTAAGGATTTGCAATCAATTAATGGAAAAGTGATCACAAACTTACACATAAGGATTTGCATTCATAGTTTAATTACAAAAAATTATGCAAATACACGAGAATGTATTTGAAGTGGGAGAGAGAGAGAGAGAGAGAGAGAGAGAGAGAGATAGAGAGTGAGAGAGATTAATAGCGGGAGAATATAGAGTGAAAAGAATAACTTATGGAGAAGATAGTAGAGAAGAACTCTAGGGAGAAGAAGATAAAAAGAGTGTATTGTTTTTGTAGAAAGTGTGTTCTATTTTTTTCCTAGTCTTTATAATTAAGTGTGTATATCTAAACCGGGGTGTGTGGGTTATATTAGTTAGTCTAGTATGGAGAGTATTAAAAGCCCAACCCGTTTAACATAGTTAGGTAATTACATAACACAAGTTGACACCAAACAACTGACATAGGCTATTTACTCTATCAAGAGTCTAATATGGTGTACCAAACATACCCTAAAAGTATTATGTAGGTATTTGGGTGACTACCCTACATGTGATGCACATTAATTTTCTAAGGGCAAAATAATTTTCATTAAACTCAAAACCAAAATACAAACACTACCAAAAAAAGAAGTATTAGGAGAGTCTTGTTAGAGCATCTCCAACCGATGTGTCAAAAGTGCCACATAGACATTTAACGGTTAGAAATAATATCTCACATCACTCCAACCGAATTGTCAAAGCTGATGTGGAATGAAAGCTGGAGGTTGAGATGTTATTTTTGACATCCCAAAAGCAAGATGTTAAATGAATATTTTATTATATTTTAAAGATAGCTGGCTGTTACTTTCGTTTATTATTTTTTTTTATTTTCTTTTTTCCTTCTTTATCTTAAATGATTTGACTATTACAATAATTATTTATTTGACATATCGGGTGGATTGTAAAACTGTGTAAATGTCAAATTGCCACATCAGCCATCAAATTTAAATTTGATGTCTGGTATTTGACATCTCCCTTGGAGATATTCTTAGAACATCTCCAACCGATGTGTCAAAAGTGTCATATAGACGTTTAATAGCTAGAAATAGCATATCACATCACTCCAACTAATGTGTCAAAGCTAATGTGGAATGAAAGCTGAGGTTAAGATGTTATTTTTGATATCCCAAAAGAAAGATGTCAAATGAATATTTTATTATTTATTATTTTCTTTTCTTTTTAATTAAAAATAAATCAACACTAAAATGTAATAAAATAATAATTTAATTTGACATATAGGGTGGAGTGTAAAGCTGTCTAAGATGTCAAATTGTCACATCAGCCATCAAATTTAAATTTGATGTTTGGTATTTGACATCTCCCTTGGAGATGTTCTTAGGGGCAGAAAATATAATACACCCCTATTAATTGTTAATTAGGGGAGGAAAACTGATAGGCCCCTACTAGTGATATTTGGGGTGGATAAACATGCCCCTATTAAAATAGGTGGGTTAAGGAGGGAAGATTTGCACCAAACTTTTTCACAAACGTAACTTAAAATAAAGAGAGGTTCAAAACAAGCGCCCCTAAAATCAATCTCATATTTATTAATTTTTCTTTACGCCCCTAATATTAATAATGTTTTTATTTTCTTTTTACATTAGCTTTAAATGCCTCAAAACTTAAGAATTATCTCTCTTCCTCTCTTATAGCAGCAGCCGTCCTACTTTTACTTTTCTCTTATATTCTTTTTTAATTAAAATATCTTATTAGTTCATTCGGCACCTATTTCCCGAAAACACCACGTAGGACAAAACTCTGATAGAGGAAAGAGTACTATACGCACAAATGACTAAAAAAAAATTCAAGAAACCAAATGCAAATCAGAGCAGTCATCTTGAATACAATCCTTGAGCTAGGGGAGGCCCGTCATCAATCCAAAACTTGAGGCCCCGATCACGAAGACTATCCGATAAGCAACTCCACTAGCTAGCTAGCCATGCGAGGAATAAACTGTCCATGGACAACACAACAAGGTATCAATGAAAGTAGAAGGCGAATCTAATCCACCTTAATTATATGGAGCAAAGGAATTTGAAGCGAAAGTGTACACCTTATGAAGCAAAGTGTTCATAATTATATCTTCTCGCCTAACAAAGAATTTTGGCTATCTAAAAAGTCAATGTCCTAGTGAAGCTTGGTGTCGCAAAGTCAAAGGTGAAAAAGTTTTTGCATGTTTCATATTTTAGTTAATTAAGCTTCAACTATTTGTGATTGAGACAATACCCTAAAGCAAACCTATATTTCCATATATTCGTGAAAGATAGGATTCGATCAGCTTTTATATTTTCAAAAGCATCTTCAAACTTCTCTATATAAACCCTAGTGAAGCTTGGTGTAAACTAGGTGGAGATGACTGGTGAAGTTTTTCATGAGATTTGTAAGGAGAAGGTTCCAGCTTCCCTCAAGGGCTCCCAATATTCCATTCAATACTCTGATATCAACATCAAGTATGGGAATGTTGGGGGCTCTTTTGGGACGTTGAAGCCCTTGCTCCTTGGTTGTGGCTTCGTTTACAATCCTTTGTGCTTTTCTTTTTCAAATAAACTCTGTTCATCTCTTGTGGTGATGAACCCTTTAAGCATGGACATCATTTGTTCATCGTACGTGATTCGTACAACTCCTTTCGTTTGTAATAATCTCTCTCTCTCTCTCTCTCTCTAACCGTAGTGGGAATATTTGAGAGCTCTGGTCTGGTGGTTTGGTGGTGGAGCCTAAATTGGGTGAAAGAATGGAGGTGAAGAAGACACATATGGAGAGCTCCAAATGGCATTTTCAACGAAAAATCTCACCCCATATATTTCCTATAGGTTTCCCGACCAAAAAGAAAATTCTTATAGGTTTTAACACATTGACTTTTTGCTTGATGAATGAGAGGATCAAATTTAAAATTTGTCACTCGTGTTAATCGTTTTATTAGTCCCTGAATTTAGACTCGATTTGCATTTGAGTCTCTCAATTTCCAAAATCGTTCCTGTGGTCCTTCAACTTCAATTTTGTTAGGACAAATGGTTCTACCGTCAATTTTGTTAACTTTTCTATTAAACATAGAGGTAAAATAATATTTTTGTATTAAATTAATTAAAATATGAATAAAAACACAATTATATTTTTACCGTATCCAGCAGTGCAGGGCTAAATCATAGCTCCCTCAATATTTTATTAATTTTTAGTATATTCCTTAAATATATTGGTTAATTTAATTAAAGTACTACTTTGATCCTATTTAAAATACATTTTGAATGAGGGGGGACAATTTTTGTATGAAAAAATGGAATGATAATATGTTAAAGACGGAAAAAATGTTGGAAATTATGTAGGAGGAAAAGATTAAGGATAGTATATAAAGGAAGAATGAAAAGAATGTTAGAAATTAGATATAATGATGAAAATAATGTGGAAAATTATGTAAAAATGAAGTTGGTATTTTATATATAACAAATTAGCAATTTCTTAGAACTTTTTGTTAAAAACACAATTTTTAATTTTTTTACATAAAAACAATAAACTATAATAATGGCTAGCTAATGTCAACATTAGAAGTGGGCACAGTCCGATCCGATTTCTACCTCACATCAAAATCGGAATTGGTTTTATTTACTAGTGTGGTTTGGTCTTGTTTTGGTGGAAAATTTTTATGAAACTAGCCAATTCAATTTACCGGTTCTGATGCGGTTTCTGATTTTGAACCGGATATTTTTATATTTAATTTTTAAATTATTTCTTTTTACAAATTCAACTAAATTTTTATTTTTTGGGTTTAAAAATTCACAAATGATCTAATTTCATGCAAAGAGAGATGATTGGGCTTAGAAAAGAAAGGTGCTTTGAAGTTAGGCTTGGGAAAATATTAGTTATGGAATTAGAAATTAAGTATTGGACTTAAATAATTTAAAAATAAATATAAAAAATACGCAACCAGTTCAGTTTGGTCCAATCCAATTTTGTAAGATGTGAAACTGGCACTGAAGGAATATAACCAAAGGAGAAGAGATGAGCATGACCTAAGGATAAAATTAATTACCGAATGAAGCTTAAGGCATATAAACAAGAAGACATTAGGGGTTTTAGGAAATTCTGAATTTTCCTTTATATATTTTTAAAACAAATTTAGATAATGATATTATTTAGCATTCAAAATTAATTTTAATTAGACACATGATTGTTCATGTTAGTCAGTTATACCTTATCTATCTGAATTTGAAGATGCATCAAACTTCTAAGAGCACTCTCAATCTTAGGCTCTATTTGGGGCTCTAAAACTGGTAAATAAACCTTGGTGTTTCTAAATCTTTATTGATCAGCAGTGTTGAATTTATTGATTATTCCCTCTCAAATGAGGTTTGAGTGACATATCAGAAAAACATAAAACAAAAAGTAAAAGGGAAACAAAATAACAATTATGGAAAGTTACAGCAACTTAATCTGCTTCTTGTTGAGAAACTGGCTGCCATCTTTGCAACTCAATCAGCCACTGAAAATGAAAATCTAATTCAAATCGTCTATACCAATTAAACCAGACCATTACTTCTTTCTGAACAAACTTCACCATAGATAAATACATATTAAAACACATTGGTATCAATGCACTTACGGGGAATCTAATCCACCTTAATCATATGGAGCAAAGGAATTTGAAGCAAAGTAGTGTTCATATTTATATCTTCTCGCCTAGCATATAAAGCAAAGTACAATATGCTCAACCAAAGATCATGCCGTTGTCTATGTAAATTGGACAAACGTTTCTTTCTGAATAGCAATTAACCCTAAAATGGTAACTCACAATTGCCATTTTTATTCAACTAAACGACACCAATAAGCTTTCGTAAGTTGGAGGGAAATATGTATATATATTTTTAAATCTTTTTTGTTCGAAAAAAATTTAGGGGGACGGGGGCCTACCTCATTCCAGGGTCAGGGCATACCAAAGTCTCTTGAAGGACTTACAGAGGGGTTTTAGCCCCTTTTTTTATTTTTACAGATTACCCATCAAGAAGAATTGTTGGTAGTGGGACTCAAACCTAGGCCTTGGAGGGAATATTTATGTTACTATAGGATTAACAAATGTCTTTTGCCAACTTTTCATAATGTTTCTTCCTAGGTTAAAGATTTTATTCTTCACAATTAAAGGTTAGGTATAAACTCTGTAAAAAAAAAATTAAAAAAAAATTCATTGATTCGATGGGAGATGAGAAAGCCGTAATGCTCTCCTTTGTTATGTTTTTTAATCATGTGATTAGGATTGAATTCACATGGGCAAATTAAACAGTAGACATTCCCTGTAATTAGTCGACGGATGAGTGTGCGTTGTAAAAAAAAATTCCTTGACCCTTGGGAGAGGGAATTAGTCGATCCATGATATTAATCAGTCCTTTTATTCTCAAGAATTTTGACTACAGTGACCTAAAAAGTCAATGTCCGTGATCTAAAAAATCTTATAGGTTCATTAACACATTGACTTTTTGATTGATGAATGAGGAGCAAATTTAAAATTTGAGTCATTCAAACTAATACAAGGTTAAACGCAGTTTATTTCTTGTTTTCCTGATTTTAGATTCATTAATTTTTTTAATTTTTTGGTCCAATTCCACCTAGGTTCATCAAGATTAATCAGGCCCATCGATCCATCAAGATGTACAATTTTATCTCAGAAGGCCTCAATATAAAATTTTCCGATATGAGATAATTATTGTATTTGATCAACAATTCCTAACAAGTGGTTTGCATTGTAAGTAGAGATATTTATATACACAAACACTTCTACCAAAATCATTATAAACCTTTAATGTAGACGTTTGAGTCACATGTGGACTAAACATGCATAAGGTAAGATGAAACTTCTTTCAACATCAATAAATATGTCCTTAAAGCATGCATTACAAGATATTAACTAGTTATAATACTTTAGGGTTTAGGGTTTTTAGATCCCAAAGACCAAATGAAGAGATGAGCATGACCAAAAGGACAAAATTCACAACCTAAAGAAGCTGAATATAAACAAGAAGATATTAGGGTTCTAGGAAATTCTGAATTTGCCTTTATATATTTTTAAAACAAATTTAGATAATTATATCATTTAACATTCAAAATTAATTTTAATAAGACATGATTGTTCATGTCTGTCAGTTATACCTTATCTGTCTAAATTTGAAGATGCATCAAACTTCTAAGAGCACTCTCAATCTTAGGCTCTATTTGGGGCTCTAAAATTGGACGATGATATGAATATGTAAATACACGAACCCTAACGCACTCAAAGGCTTGATCTTTCTCTTTCAATTTTGAGAGTAGAAAGCTTTCCTGAAAGCGGTGGGCACATAGACGAAATGAATACAAAACTTTAGAACATCACAAGAAACATAAACCCGAAAGTAAATGAAGAATATAAGTATGGATACATTATAAATAAACCAATAAAAAATAATAATATATTAAGCATAAATTCTAGCATAGTCAGGCATACTCAGTCTCCCTCAGCAGATACAGACAATATATCTGTTAGGTGTTTCTGCATGTAAGAGAAGATAGATTAAATAAACTATAATGAATAAAATAAAAGGGCTATTTCCTTGGTTAAAGATTTTATTCTTCACAAATTAAAGGTTAGGTATAAACTCTGTAAATTAAACATTTGATTAGGATTGAATTCATATGGGCAAATTAAACAGTAGACATTCCCTGTAATTGTTGATGGATGTGTGTGCGCTGTAAAAGAAAATTCCTTGACCCTTGGGACAGGGAATTAGTCGATCCATGATATTATTCAGTCCTTTTATTCTCAATAATTTTGACTAGTGATCTAAAAAGTCAGTGTCTGTGATTTGTCGCAAAGTCAGAGGTGAAAAAGTGTTTGTATGTTTCCTATTTTAGTTATAGCTTCAACTATTTGTGATTGAGACAATACCCTAAAACAAACCTATATATCCATATATTCGTGAAAGATAGGATTCGATCAGCTTTTAGATTTTCAAAAGCAACTTCGAACTTCTCTATATAAACCCTAGTGAAGCTTGGTGTAAACTAGGTGGAGATGACTGTGGTGAAGTTTTTCATGAGATTTGTAAGGAGAAGGTTCCAACTTCCCTCAAGGGCTCCCAATATTCCATGTTAATACTCTGATATCAACATCATGTATGGGAATGTTGGGGGCTCTTTTGGGACGTTGAAGCCCTTGCTCCTTGGTTAGGGCTTCGTTTACAATCCATTCGTGCTGTTCTTTTTCAAATAAACTCTGTTCATCTCTTGTGGTGATGAACTCTTTAAGCATGGGAGATCGTTTGTTCATCGTGCGTGATTCATACAACTCCTTTCATTTGTAATACTCTCTCTCTCTCTCTCTCGTGGGAATATTTGAGATCTCTGGTGGTTCTGTGGTGGAGTCTTAAGTGGGTGAAAGAATGGAGGTGAAGAAGACATATGGCAGAGTTCAAAATGACATTTTCAACGAAAATCTCACCCCATATATTTCTTATAGGTTTCCCGATCAAAAAAAAAAATTCTTATAGGTTTTAATACATTGACCTTTTTGCTTGATGAGTGAGGATCAAATTTAAAATTTGTCACTCAACTAATATAAGGTTAAACACAGTTTATTTCTCGTTTTCCTGATTTTAGATTCATTACTATTTTTTTTATTTTTTAGTCCAATTCCACCTAGGTTCATCAAGATTAATCAAGCCCATCTATCCATCTAGATGTACAATTTTATCTCAAAAGGCCTTAATATGGAATTTTCCGATATGAGACAATTGTATTTGATCAACAATTCCGAACAAGTGGTTTGCATTGTAAGTAGAGATCTTATGTGGGTCATGGTAGAAATAGTAACACTAACACACTCAAAATATGCAAATTAGGAAACATAAATGTAATTAGCATTCATGAGATAGGCCCTTGTCCCTCTGTGTAAGTGCAAACAGAACCCGATATCTGATATTTTTGGACTGCTTTTGTGTTTTCAATGTTGTAATATTAGCAACTTCTCTCTAATTTCATATATTGATACTTAACTTGTATATTTACATTCGTCTTCATTTTATTTTTGACAAAGTTAGAGGAGGCGAACTCTCACACACGGGTATCATGGGGGTTTGAACTAGGGACCACTTGAGAACAAATCGAAAGTCTGGATCAATCCAACTAAGGCCATATCCACCAGTGCATGGCTAAACATAGCACACCCATAAAATTTAGCTCACTATTTATAGTTTTTTAAGGAATAGTGAGGGGCTATATTTTTATCGTCTCCAGCAACGCAGGGCTAAATCACAACCTTCACAATATTTTATTAATTTTTAGTATATTCTTTAAATATATTGATTAATTTAATTAAAGTACTACTTAGATCCTATTTAAAATACATTTTAGATGATAGGGGACAATTTGTTTATGAAAAAAGAAGAAAGATAATATGTAAAGGATAAAAAAATTGTGGAAAATTATGTAGAAGGATGAAAAGACTAACTATAGTATCTAAAAGGAACAATGAAAAGAATGTCATAAATTAGATAGAATGATGACAAGAATGTGAAAAATTATGTAGACATGAGGTTAGTATTTATTTATATATATATATATATATGTATGAATTTTTTCATACATTTTTATTATAAAAGTATACAAAAAAAAATTTAGGATTTTTTTTGTAAAAAATAAACTATAATAACGGCTAGTTGACGTCAGTAGGCCTAAAATAGCCCATCCATAAATCAAGCCAAGTTTGGCCTAGCACTTGGCCTCTTTGGCCTACTGAGTGGGTTTGCCCTAGTGACATGGCAGGTTTAGCCCACTGATGGAGATGGCTTTTGAGTGTGAAAGGATTAAATTTGTGGGTTTAGTCCACTGTTGGAGATGGCCTAACACACTCAATTGGTGTACATTTACATTTATCAACTTGAAGGTTTATATACACAAACATTGCTACCAAAATCATTATAAACCTTTAATGTAGTTATAATACTTCTTTCAACCTCAATAATATGCCCTTAAAGCATGCATTACAAGACATTAACTAGTTATAATACTTTAGGGTTTAGGGTTTTTAGATCCCAAAGACCCAAAAGAAGAGATGGGGATGACCAAAAGGACAAAATTCACAACCTAATGAAGCTTAAGGAATATAAACAAGAAGACATTAGGGGGTTCTAGGAGCACTCTCAATCTTAGGCTTTATTTGGGGCTCTAAAAATTGGTGAATATTTTGAACTTTAAACATATCTTTCCCACAATGGGGAACTTTAAACATAGCTCTGATAGAATATTTTTTAATGTATGTATATGTTATGTTAGTTTTTGTCTAATTAAAAATTTCAACAAAAATTAAAATTAAAATTGGACAAGATTCCAAAAATTACATTTGTTATATAATAATGGAGGTAGATGGAGCTAGGTCATATTCTTTATGACTTTGGATACCAATGTCTACATTTGTCAGATAATAATGGAGGTAGTTGGAGCTGGGTCTTCTTCTTCATGGCTTTGGATCCATATCTCATTTACATTTGTCAGATAATAATGGATGTAGTTGGAGCTAGGTCTTCTTCTTTATGGCTTTGGATCACTATCTCATTTACATTTATCATATAATAATGAAAGTAGCTAGAGCTGCTATGTTCATTATGGCTTTGGATCTCCTATCTTATTTGATAAGATTACATCGCACGTTGTACTATCCCTATATATAGAACTACTTAGAGCATCTCCAAAGGAGATGTTAAATACCAAATATCAAATTTAAATTTGATGGTTGATGTGGCAATTTGACATCTTACACAGCTTTACACTCCATCCGATATATCAAATTAAATTATTATTTTATTACATTTTAGTGTTGATTCATTTTTAATTAAAAAGAAAAGTAAAGAAAAAATAATAAAATATTCATTTGACATCTTGCTTTTGGGATGTTAAAAATAACATATCAACCTCCAGCCTTCATTCCACATCAATTTTGACATATCGGTTAGAGTGATGTGAGATGATATTTCTAGCTGTTAAATGTCTATGGCATGTTTGACACATCGGTTGGAGATTTCTTAGAAGAAGAAAAAAAAATCAATTCCAGGCTTAATTTAAGGTTTAAATTTGTGATTTTAACCGTATTATTTTTATTGTTAACTTTATGAAATTTTAGTACAGTGAAATAATAGTGAGTGTCACACAAACTGTTATTCTATAGCACTATCAGTGAGTGAAAGAGATTTATTTTTACACTATTAACATGTGTATGTATTATAAATGTTAATAGAACATGATTCTCATATATTTTTTTGAATATAGAAAGTCATTTTTATATACTTGCCATTTTTTAAGTTTTTTTAATTGAAAATGACAAAAATGCCCTATGTGTTTGATTATTTCTCTTACCAAATAAAATATTTTTATGTTTCCATATGTCCATAAAACATATTTTTCATCTATTTGTGAATGTATAATTTCATTCATACCTATATTATTTTTGGAAGTTTTTGTGTCAAATTACCAAAATGCCCTTTCATGCTTTATTAAAAGAAATAAAAAGCATCTTTATATTAGCCAAAATTCAATGAAAGTATCTACTGCAATGACTCACCCTTATTAAACACATGAAACACAATCTCTAACCATCAACTCACCCAAACTTTGTCCCCTAACTAATCCTTAGGAAAACCAAACCTAGCAAGATTGGCTTGCAGAAATTTAAAAATATAAAATAAAATTTTGTCGTTGGTCACTTTAAACCCTTTGTTTTGCTCAAATCCCAGCTGTTGGATTACCAATGTTAAAAAGGTAAGCGGTAGGATGGGCAAATTGAAAATCCCAGGTGCGCTGGGCGAGTGGAACATGGAGCTAGGTTGAGCTCACTTGCGCTTCGACTTTCTCATGGGGGAATTTTTAATTTTTAATTTCTATATGTTAGAACTCCATAGTGGTTGAGCCCACTTTAAAGCCTCCTTTGGAGATGCTCTAATCAGGGGCGGAGTCACATACAGGCCTGTAGTGGCCATGGCCCCCCAAAGCTCCATGAAAAAGCCAATAACTCTTAAACATATGCTGCAATATCAATTGAAATAGAAGGCTATAAAACTTTATAATTACAGTACTGACCCTCCAAAAGACAAGCTACTAGCTCCGCCACTAGCTCTAATGTAAGTCAAGTTCGTATTCCACATTGGATATACTTTGTAACCCTATTTCTAACAAATTACCCTAACTTCCGTTGAAAGTAAATAGCACGCCACGATTTGCTAGATATCAGTGTTAAGATTGATTTTGGAGTGTTTTTTTTTACTGTATCGTCTGCATAACCACATATACATGTGGAGAGATAAATATTATCTAAAAGATATTACAACTCTACGAGCAATTATTACCCTTTCAAGTCAGTTAAATCGACCTTATTTTATGTTTAATATGTTATATTTAATTGTTATACAACTTTAATTTTAATTCCATTTCATTTTTTTAATCATTATTAAATTGTGTTCTAATTGTTCTCCGACAATCACAAAACAAAAACGAAAAACCCAAGTGCCAATATTGGGTGCTTTTATTTTATGCGTAGCTCAAGTGTACACGGCTTCTTGGCACACGTGTAATGTGCACATTGCAAATGGATGTTCTAGAACAAACATGTTAGGGTTGTAACTGGAATGGCATTTTGGATAACAGATGCGATTCCTAAACAAAGTTATTCTAGTTCTTTTTGCCGAAGAAGTTTCTGAAAGGTATGGCAAAGAAGTGCAACACAATGCAAGTGTGAGAAGTGTCACACTTGATGCATTGATCTACCAGTTAACCAAGGTCAGGCCTGGCCCTGAGGCAGGGCGAGAAGGGTTACTGTCTTGGGTCCCATCTCAAGGAGGGCCCCAAAATATTTATTTATTTTATTGTTCTTTTAAAACTTGCTTCTAAAATAGTTTCTTAATATGAGGTACCGTAGTATACTAGTATACATGTAGGTCTAGAGTATATATAAGAAGCTAATAACATCAAGATTTCTGAAGTTCCATCTTGCATTAATGGTTTCTCTTTGATTTTATTCAAACCAAATCTATGTTCAAGTCCTATTAGTGTTAAGAAATAAAACCTTTTTTTAATGATGCTTGATGAGTTGATGTTCTGATTATAAAAGTATCAAATGGACTATCTTTGGAAAAAAAAAAAGACTATAAATGACTTTGGAAGGACTAATTTGTGGTTTATATAATTAACATATATTGTTCTACCCCTCTTTCTTCCTTTGGTGCATTTTACTACTTAAAATGTCTTAATTTTCTTCCAATCTCTTTCAAATTTTTTTTTCTTGTGTTCCAATCATTGCTTTATATATAAAATTTTTAAACATTTCCACAAGTAAAATGAATTTTTTTTTAAGGCCTACTTTTTGTGACTAGTTGTAAAAGGTCTACATTGAAAACACATACTTTTACTTGTAAGTAGTCTTGCATTTATAGGGCCTTTTTTTTGACTTTGCCCTGGGCCACCAAAATCTTAGGGCCGGCCCTGACCAAGGCCCCCCCAACTGGTGCATGGCTGTCGCTGAGGGAACTGATACGTCCTCACATCAAACCCAAAGAGCAAACTACTCGAAAAAGTTCGGATTAGGCATAGATGCCCGCAGCCTCAGTATGAGACTAATATCCAGAATGATGGACAAAGCAAACAGCAGAATGCAAGATTTTCAAAAGGCAAGGAGAGGAACCACAGTACCGAAGAAGTTAATGAAACATTTGAGCACACAACACACCAACTTAAGATTTTGAGGACAAGATACATTCTCCAATTCACCAGAGGCATATTTTCTCCCCTCAAAATATTACTCTAATGCCTAGTCAATTAATTGACAGTTCCTTCCATAATATACAGGGGAATGACAGAATGAAACTGTCTGAGGTTGAAATCCGAGTCAGAGGAACGAGAGAGACCTCCACCCAAATCCCGTTGTATATTGTTCCAAGCACAGATATAAGACAGAATCAGAAGTGAGTGGTGTGAGCGCAAAAAAATTTACAAGCTTCCATCTTTTTCGTACTACAAATGCTTTTTGCTTCTGCTAAGTTCTAATATTTGTCAAGTGGGCTCCAATGTCCAGCTTTCTGGACCTCAGACTTACTCTCATAACCATCCTTCAATCAAGGAAAGTTTATAACATTTGTCCTCCCACTTGATTGAACATGTATGATACCTGGAATGACCAAGAGGCAACCAAACTTGCAAGAATCTATATTGATTCAAAAATCAATAACCGAAGCTCAGATGAGCACAGAACACACACAAACAACTGAACAAGGGCAGACAACAAAGAAAAGTGGGGATCTTAAGAGAACCTAATTTCAGAAAAGTTGCAATAAGTATTATTATCACTATTTACTATGAAATGTCAGATCCAACTCATACAAACTAATCAGTTTCATTAGCAATACTGTTAGACTGAAAGTGAATAAAGTTTGTCTTAATTGTCAGTTATATGTCAGTGCATCTAGAAGGTATGTTCAATTGACTGGCATGGAGAAAATAAATTACCATTTTCCAGTACTCTCTGAAGGAGGAAAACCACTATATGTCCAAATCATCATCAGGATCCTCATCAGAATCTGGCATCTCATCATCCGAATCACGAAAATATATTATTTCACCCTTGCTAGAGTCATCATTAATTTTTGAATTCCCAGTCGAAACAGGTGCTGCCTCATATTTGCTATCCATCAGAGATTTTCGACCATCATAAATTTCTACAGGTTTACCATTTCCTGCAAGAAAAAGTCAAAAAGTTTGTTTTTGGAGCATCACAATCATGCAGATAAAAGGGAAGAGATCAAATAATTTAACCTTTTTTATTTTTTTAATTTTAAATATAAGGTTTCCAAACCACTTATATCCATCCATGTTTTCATACCTTGGTGTTCAAATGGAAGTACAACTTTGGCCCTATCATTTCGCTCTTTCTCTGACAGTTGTAGATTGAAATGCACCTGTACAGAAGAACAGTTTTTAAAATTAAAATAAAACTCATAGAGAGTTTAGACAACTTCATTATCTGTGTGCACAATAAAACTTATTCACTAGTGTACATTTGTTTATGTGTCTGCATAATGTCTAGTTATATGTGTTGTGCGGAAGTCATTAATGATTCAGTAATCATTTAATTGTATCAGAATAGACTCAGTCAGCAATTTAGAATATCACCATGTAATAAAACTGAAAAGAATCAATTAAAAGAAAGGCTTAATTCCAAATAAGAAAGTGTGTTCTCCTGGATAATTTCTGTTTAAGATAAGGTTAAACAGGTGACCTTCGGCAAAAGGGCTTGATTGACTAATCCATCTTCTGATGAAGGGGATGTGAAGTCGATGCCTGACTGCCCAATGTGAATCTCTTCAAACTGATTACAAGTTTCAGGGGCTTGTATTAGTTTACCAACTTTCCAGATCAGTAAAAGAATTTCACACAGAGAGAGAGAGAGAGAGAGATCACCATCACTCGTACACGTCCATTTCTACGTTTGCATCGGACATGAAATTTCCCTTTTGTAAAATTCCGTTCAACTAAAGAAAGATTCTCTGAGTTACCTCTTTGTTGATTTGCAAACGGGATTAGTGGTTCTATGCTGGCCACCATAGAGGACATATATTCAATAACAGCAGTGACCTTTTCTTCACAAAGATCGGCATGAAGAAACCAAAAGATACTTGAAATTTGATCTGCAACCATAAGACAAAAGTGAATTTGCAGCCTCCAAGAGTTGAATATGTGCAATAAGTAAACCATACACTTCATTAACTTCCAAAATGAGGCATGCACAATTTTACATTGAATTGCCAAAAGTATATATTACATCATCCAAAAGGTTTATATTACACGCTTTTTATGATAGCAGCTAAAAGCTCAGGGCAAAAGAGATTAAGTGTGCACTAAACTTATTGAAATAGCAAATGACTAGAAAACATATATATTGAAAGCCTACGAAAACAATCAATTTTTATTGGAAAAAGATTGAGGAGCTAGTAAAGTTTATATACCACAGCAACGAAGGTTACTCAAAAGGCCAGCAACTGATGACAAAGATGCATGTCTTAACATTTCATTTACCTGAAAAATTTGAAAAGAAACCAGCAAAGAAGAAATGAGTGAGAGAGGGAAGGAGGGAGAGACAGAGAAACACCAGAAGTAACCATAAGCAGAATTTCGAAAGGTGGGCAAAAACAAACATATCCTCACAGGACCCATTTTCCAACATAGACATTAAGCAAAACAAAAAACAAAAAATCTCCTTATCCACTTGAGAAATAGTCAGTATGAATAAACTTTAGGGCATTAGCAGGCTTTTACTCATGCAAATGGAACAATGTGCTGATACACATCAGTTATATAAGGAAAGGGTTTTGTTTCCCAGTTCAGGGAAGTGTAGTTCAAGAGAGGAAACCATACATTACATCAATAATCATCCAACGTTTGTATGGTTGAGAGGTTGTAAGACTGGCTATTCTAAACTAAACACCTTTTTCAAATAAAATTGTGGACTTAAGCTGTATTCTTCGCCAAAAAAAAAATAGAAGGGAAAAAGAAAATGGGACTATGTAAGTGCATTAATCACCCCAAATCTGGTAGTAATGTAAATTAAAAATTTATAATAACTTCTTATCATCAACAACAAGAAGAGGAAAACAGGTATTGAACTATCACAAATTATTAAATACTCTAACAGTAAAACTATGGAACATCCATACCATGCTAAGATGAAACCCAGTGTCCTGTCAGATATTTTTTAAACATTAAGCATGCTTCGTGAAGACATCTTATGGATAAGAACCGAGAGCAGTGCATCAAGAAGGCACTACAGTTGCCTGCTTGTCTAAAGATAGACAAAAGAGTATCATAGAAGCACATGCTTTCTACTGTGACATCGAAAGCAATTGACGTCCTCCTCGGTAAACTAAGGCATTCAAAAGAAATTGTGGTTAGCCATTTCGGAAAATGGCCCCAATTAAAGCAGCTCGCATATTCAATAATTTTCTAGTAAAACAACAAACATACTAAGTTCCATAAGGTGTTTAATCTCTATGGCTGAACCGAGCACACCATCGAAATTTGTACTGAAATATTTGTTGAAAGTTGAAACCCAGAAGGAAGTTTCTAAGCCCCAAACATAGACAGGATTCTTAGAGTGTTACAATGCAGATTTCTTGTCTCTGGAAAGTCCTTTAACTCAATAGGAAGTTTCCAAACATCACACACAAACAAAACAAACTACAGTAGAAAATTACAGTACAGCCCTGCCACACTGCACCAGCAGGCAAACTTAAACCTTCCTTCAACCTCAATACTAAGTCTCATAAGGTGTTCAATCTCTACGGCTGAGCTGAGCACACCATCAAAATTTCTGCTGAAATTTTTGTTGAAACCTTGAAGGAAGTTTCAAAGCCCCAACCATAGACAGGACACTAAAAGAGTTACAATGCAAATTTCTTGTCTCTGACAAGTGTTTTAACTCAATAGAAAGTTTCCACACATCACACACAAACAAATCAAACTACAGCAGAAATCACAGTACAGCCTTGCCACACTGCACCAGCAGGAAAACTTAAACCTACCTTCAACCTAAAGTACTAGCATTGACCCTGGAATATTTCAAATATCATATATATACAATCACAGGATGCATAATTACCGAGTCTATTGCAACACTGAAACGAACTTTCCCTTGTCCAACCAATCCTGCAAGCATACAACCAAAAAGAAATCCACAATTACAATAATACTAGAATTATGTGAATGCTTACATGGTCAAACAGGCATCTTACTACAAAAACAAAATCTGCCAATGCATGTAAGTACAAGTAGAACCAATAATACCTTTTCCAAGTGAAATAACTGAAGAGAACAACTTGTCCACATCCTTCACATTCCTGCAAGTACTAGCTACGTTGGAAGCTTCATGAGAGAGATTTTTAGCACTTCCACACTCCATGAGCCTCTCTCTCCAACCAAGAGGATCCGTGTAACAATCCAAAATCCGAATCCTGTAATGCTAGTTCAGTCCAGAGGTCCCCATGAATTATATACATTATCTATGTGCGTTTATTCATTGTGTAACGTGTATTACTTTCAGCTTAAAGCACTGCCAAATTTCTCAAACACGCATATTGGCACAACAAATGAATGCTTAGTTCCAGTTTCTCAGATTAAAACAATAAAACCAATGTTTGGTCACGTTTTGTAGAGGAAAAATCTTTTTTTTATTTTTAAATTCCTTTACTTTCTGATTTTTTTTTTCCTTTTCCAATTTTCTCAACAACCAAACAGAGTGGAAAGCACGGAAATTTAAAAGAAGGCTATCGTTACCACTGCTGAGATGAAGAAATATCGAGTCCTCTCCTCTTCAACAAGTCTACATAATATGAAGGACTCCGAGAAAACGCGACGAGCACCAGAGCTCTACAAATTAAATCAATAGCAAAGAGAATTTTATTCAAATAATCTACAAACAGAGAATTACACATTTTAATCTACGAAATGGAGTTGTTTCGGGAGAGGCAAACTGACCGCGACTGAGATTTTTCGGCTGAAATGTTGGTGGAGAGCTGGGAGAGAACGTGGCAGAAGGCGTGGAAGCCGAGAGGTGTTGCTATAGAGTCCTTGATTGTGAGAGCAGGTGCATGCTCTCCCTCCAACGCACCGTCTCGAAGGGCTCTACAAACCCATTCCGCCATTGTTGCTGGGTACTTGGAGTTCGAGTTCTGTAGGAGTATCTAAGCCCTAATCTGCTCTTCAATTAAACGTAATTTTTACTTTACCAACAGAACTTTACTCTACTGCTTTAAAAAAAAAACGGTTTTTATAACGAATGATCCTTAAATTTTTCAAAATTCTTCATTTCAGTCCTTCAGTTTTCAAATTAAACTTTCAAATCAATCAATTTGGTCCTTAATCTTTTGATCCATATGTTAGTTTGCAATTTGCTATATGATTTTCTAGATAGAACCTAAATGTGAAACCCTAATTGAAGAGTATATCACATTAGTGAGTAAAAACGTGGGTTTTAGAACTAAAATGAGTTATATTTTGATTATAATTGTGGGGGCCTTTTTGTTTCAGCAGCTCTAGATGGACTTGGGCTATTATAAAAGAGAGTGAAGTTGCCCATTTGCCTAGGTTCAAGAACTAAACCTCAAAATACCCCGAAAGAATATTAATTCTTAAGGAGTACTCTGGTTTTTCTCACCAAGCAAATAATGATTAGTGAATCAGGAGTTTAGGCTTGGCTTGAGTGGTTTGTGGCATGGGAGCTGAGTCTTCGTAAGTTTAGCGAGAGAGTGTCTGCTTGAGTTGAAACAAGATACTGGATAAAAGATATTTTAGGGCTTGGAATGGTTTCTAGTTTTGGGAGAAGAAGAGGATGGTTTGTGGGGGAAAATGAGAGGATTAAAGAGTTAAGCTTGAGTGTTTCCAGCAGTGGGTGTATGGCTTGCTCGGTGTCTTGGTTTTTGTCCCCCCAATTTTTGGGTAAGCCACTACTTCCTTTTATAGCAATTGAAGCTCAAGCAAGTAATGAATGAGCAGCCTCAGGTTGGTGATACAGTAAATCAGTTTATGGTGAGGTTTTAGTGCTAAGCAGTTGAGGTTGGGCAGTGATTGTTGAAGTAAAATTGGCAATAAGTCTGACCGTGGTTTCAATGGTGGAAAGTAAGAAGTTGGGGGTTGTGTAATAAAGGATGGCAGTTGGTGAGTGCTGGAAGAAGACCACAACTCTCTCTACTTACCCATTGAGCGGGCTTAAGAAAATGGGCTTAGGTTTTGGGGCTCCTAAGCAACCCAAAACCTCCATTCTTTGAACCTTTAATGGGCCTCATGGACATCATGCCATCCACACCACAACCACTTAGCAAGCCCTATGCACAAATGTGGCTTAGGCCAACTTAAGCTTCTCGGATGATTCGACCCTGAGAGAGAGAGTTGCTTGTCTTTTGCATGTTAGTTGCATGCTTATGCGTGGGTTTGTTGTGTTGTAATGGCTTCGGCCTATTAATTAAATATGCTTGATTAAGCAACGAGGTAAATGGACTTGGGATATGAATAAAAATGGTTAATTTCATGTGTTTACTATGACCTCCCACGTGCTAAATTACAATATCTTCCAGCGCGGCATGTCTATTTCAAGTAGGCTTCTCTACAATAAGTCAAGGCATTGGGCCTAGAATAAGCTTGTCATGCAATGACACGTGACCAATTTTAATGAAAGTTTTGTCTGAATGTGACATTAAGGACCAAATTGTTGTCTAGACCAAAAGATCACATTGATTAATTTGAGAGTTTGAGGATTAAAATGAGGACTTACAACAAAAATGGATATTAAACTAATTTGTGAATTAAAACTCTTTTTAATTCTCGCCTTTATGATGACCTAATTATTGTAGATTTTCACAAAGTCAAAAGTGATACCTAGCAATATGTTAAAGCTACTCAAGCTAAAATAAAATGGATAACATATTCAATTATAATGACAATGCAATACAATCCTTATCTTTTTTCCCAATAGTCTTTAATCACATTAATATGATAAGGAATTCATGTCAAATCCGTAATGTAAATTTCTATGACTTATAGGATTCACTTGGGTGTGATTAGGAACATTTTTCTCAATCAAACTAAATTCTATCTCCAGATATTTCCGAATCACATCTTAGATTATTCTTTCTTTACTTAGAGATGACTTGTTGTACACTCACATGGCATCATGAGTCAATCAAGGACCTTGACAATGTCTTAAGTCAAGTCCTATATTGAGTTTGATTATACGACAAAATCTAACATCAACCGCGTATCCACAAGGCAACCATAGTGCCTCAGGTCTAAGGATTGACATGTAGGTAGACTTTCATTCAACATCTATTTATGGATTGTGTTGTACTCACTCTCTACTGAGCACCTATATACTTTATCTTAGTGTCCCCACATGAATGACTTAAGACAAGTCATCTCTCTAATTGTAAAGATATTATGCATGCCAGTTTTTTCGGATCGGCAACACCCAATTAAATAATTCTATGACTAGAAATTGTTTATGGTGTGAGCCATAAGGAAAGGTCTTCTGAACCTAACTTCTCAAGATCACTCTCCTCATCTCACAAGCCATGGGCTTGTCCTTTGGGTAAATAACTATTAATAACACTAGTACTGATTTTCAATAGTCTACATTAAGTACACCTGAATTTTCAAATTCTACCGAAGTCTTTTATATTCTACCTAACTCTAGATTGACTAGACTCTTAGTGGTATGTGTGGTAAAAGGAGTTTATGGATTTGTAACAGATTTCCTACATCCATTATGCCAAATTTTAATTTACACAACACCACTTAGGCATCGACAAATTTAAAAACCGATGTTGTTAGTATCTTAGGTATCGATTTTATAATTAATAAGACTAAAGGGATATAAAGTCATCAACACAAATTTTTGACGTTTCTTACGATGCCATTGATTATACTTTAGCATCGATGATATATTATACTGATGCATAAAATGATTTTCAAGAAATTTGTTTTAAGTGGAACATTTAGCACTGATGCCAAAACTATGGTTGACCACTACAGTGATTTTTTGGCAAAAAATTTTCACTCCCTCACAAATACTTCAGACTCCCTCTAGTATTTTTTTGTCCAAAACTTAAACTCTTTCATATCTCTCTCCTCTCTCGCGATACCCACACTGCTCCCTCACAAACTTGTGGATGTATCTTTTAAAAATGTCCATTACAATTGTGGTACACATGGATGTTGAGGTAATTCATACTTTTTCATATAACAGGGGCACAAGTGTTGTACATGACAATTGACATTAGGTACAATTTATCTTAATATCTTGGAAAAATTTGGTGTAGAGGAATGGAAAAAGGCTTGAAGATGAGCTGCCCCTTGAAGCAAATGGAGACTTGGACTAATTGTGGCTTCTATTTGTTATTGTTGGAGTTTTTCTTTTCTTTCTAATTTTATGTCTTTCTTTTTAAGGTACAATAGACACTTGTTTTGTCGTTTATTGGATAAATTCATTTGATTATTGTGCTCCTCCTATGCCACTACCGATAATTAATAATCAACACAAAAACTTCGGTTATTATTAGCTTGCTTGCTTTGTGGCTATTTCTTCAGATTTTTTTATTTAAAAAATCGGTTATTTGTATCAAGTAGTATGAAAGTTTGATATGAGAATAAGAGGAGCACATGATTGGAAAACTAATTCGATTATGTTTGTTTTTTAGTATGCGCACAGCTTTCTCATAGACTTTTCTCTGATCAATGGTCCCTCCACTTTGATGTTTCTAGGAGAAAAATATATTGGAATTATGTACTGAAATGAAATTGATGGAAAGTGAGAGGTTACTATTTGCGTGATGTAGGGGTTCAAAAGTGTCCCACCTGAATTCTTGACACTATGTCACATGGTATATCGTAGGTAACAAGTTTCAACAAATGTAACCTCTCCGAATAGAAAGATACTGAGAAAGGTTTTTGTCATGAATGGTCCTTGAATTTTTCAAAAGTCCTCATTTGAATTCTCAAACTTTCCAATCAATCAATGTGATAATTGAAACCCTGAAAAGCAAAGGAAAAAAATTACATATGTTGCTAAACAAGGCTATGTACTTTCCTTGATGAAACCTAAATGTGAAACCTTGAATGGAAAGTAGATGATTTTGTTGAGCAAAAATTTGAGTTCTAGGACTAAATTGAGCTATATTTTGATGAAATAAGTTGGTCAGGTGATGACACGTGATCAGTTTTAACAAAGTTTTGTTATAAAGACCAAATTGATGTGAGACCAAAACATAAAGGACCTATTGATTGATTTGAACGTTTGAGGACTAAAATAAGAACTTTTAAAACAAAGTACCTGTAATAAAAACTTGTGCTGAGAAACTTGTTTCATTGTTTGACGAAATTGTGGATTGACATTCATGCCAACGTATTATCATCACAACAAAAGAGAAGACTTCACCTGCTTCTTGATGCCAAAGCTAGCTATCCATATGTTACTGTAATGGAAAAATGGTAATTTTATGTTAAAACCAAAAAAATGAATAAAAAATAATATCTTTAAAATAACAATAAAAGAAAATCAAATAAAAAAACCAACCCAAAAAAAAAAATTTGGAGTAGAAATCGGGATAGAAAGGGGGAGAGAGAGAGATAGTTTAATTTTAATTTTTTAGTTTTTATTTATTTTTTATTCATATTTTAATCAATTTGATACAAAAATACCATTTTGTCCCTACATTTAACAAAAAAGTTAACAAAATTGATGGTAGGACCATTTGTCCTAATGAAACTGAAGTTGACGGACCACAGGAACCATTTTGGAAATTGAAGGACTCAAATGCAAATCGGTTCTAAATTCAGGGATTAATAAAATGATTAACCCTATTTTAAATGAGAGTAGAGAAATCATAAAGAATACAGAGGTGGAGGGAGGGCGAGGGGGGAGCTGGTGGTTGATTTGGGGATGGGGTGATATCTGGGTGGTTTTACCCAGAGACAGAGAGTAGAGAGAGATGGAGGGATCCCAAGCCTCTACATTTAGAATCGATGCATTCCTACACATTTAGAAAAATATCAACTACTTGATTAATCTAACAAATTTTAAGTAATCCACGTCAATATAATTGTCATAGACAAAAACTCTCACTTTGCACCTTATCATTGTAATAGTCAACACAAAAACTAATAGTCAACATAAAAACTTCGGTTATTATTAGCTTGCTTGCTTTGTAGCTATTTCTTTAAATTTTTTTATTTAAAAATCGGTTAGTATCAAGTAGTGTGAAAGTTTGATATGAGAATAAGAAGAGCACATGATTGGAAAACTAATTCGATTATGTTTGTTTTTTAGTATGCATTTTCTCATAGACTTTTCTCTGATCAATGGTCCCTCCACTTTGATGTTTTTGGGAGAAAAATATATTGGAATTACGCATTGAAATGAAATTGATGGAAAGTGAGAGGCTATTATTTGTGTGATATAGGGGTTCAAAAGTGTCCCACTTGATGAGGTATAGTCCTCTAGTCTTTCTCCAATGAGTTTTAACACCCACACACACGTTCCCCCAACCGAAAAAGGAGCCATTCATTGGTATTTGAGTCATCCTCTAGTCTTCATTGATTGATTGGTAAAAGTCTTCCTCTAGTCTTTTGAAGTCTTCATTAAGTTATATGTACATAGAAAACAAAAACAAAAACAAACAGCAACATTTGAAATCGTTGGATTCCAATGGCAACTCCATGGTATAACGACAAGTGGCGCAAAGAGAAGACAAAAAGCAAGCTGCAAATTTGGAGGTGGGCCCCACGTCAGAATCTTTGCACATGGGGCTGTTTGAGATGTGCAGTGGGCTCTATTGAATAGTTTTGGGTCTATGCAATACTTGAACCCATATTTGGGTCAAAATTTGGGTTTTCAAATTTTGGGTGCTTCATTTTCTTGGATTGGGAGAGATTTTGGGCAATATTTTAGGTTTGGGTTCTTAGGTTGGAGATGGCCTTAGAAGCATTAATAGTCCATTTTCAACTTCTTCTTTTTTCCCTCTTTAATCTCTCATCAGACTTGAGTAGAGCTATCTATAAATTGTAGAGTCGTTTATTGCTTTGATTTACTGTGCAAAAAATCAGTTATTGGATAAATTCATACAGAAAGGAATTGGAATGCGTAATTGATGGTTTGTTTTGTCGTTTATTGGATAAATTCATTTGATTATTGTGCTCCTCCTATGCCACTACCGATAATTAATAGTCAACACAAAAACTTTGGTCATTAATAGCTTGCTTGTTTTGTAGCTATTTCTTCAATTTTTTTTTAATTTAAAAAATCGGTTATTGTATCAAGTAGTATGAAAGTTTGATATGAGAATAAGAGTATATTTTTGCTCACTTAGGCCATCTCTAACCATGTTGGGGTTAAACTCAAATTTCCACCTTAAAAAATACAACTATTCATGTATTGCATGGACTCAAAATGTTTTTTTCCTCCAACCTTGCAGACTCAAAATTTGAGCCAATACCTTTATTAAATTGTTTCAGAATAGTTGAACTCTATTTTTCTATTGTGGTTAATTTTTCTTAAGTTGATTTTTGTTTATAGCTTCATAATTTATTTTTCTGAACATTTTAACCTAAAAAAATTCTAATTTCACTTAAAATTTGATTTTAGTGCATTATTTAATAAATGGGTAGGTATTTATATAATTTGGAATGAGTTTTAAAGTTGAATCTCATGTAGATTAATAAATAATATAATTTTGACTATTGGATTTAATTTGGGTCATTGGATATAATTTTTTTTTCCTTTAAAATCAGTCTTGGACAATCTGGGCCGTTAGATTAAGCTTACATTTAAAAAACAAATTACAAAAGCATATTAAATGTAGCCGTTGGATCTCAAAGGTTATATGACTTAAACACAACATGCGGCCAACATTTAAAGGAAGAGGCAGACTACTTCTGCAAACAGGCCCCACTCAATTTGCACCAGCACGTGGGCTGTTTTGAGGCTTGCTTTTGGGCAGAGTTTGGGCGCACTGAAGTTACTAGTCTAGGCAATACTTGGAGAAATTATAGAATAGTACGATATTATCACGTCAGCATATGATACTCTCATTCAAAATTTGTCATGTGTCCCATTTAAAATAAAATTAAAAATACTTGTACAGCTGGACTTTGACCTCCAATTTTACCCTTTAAAATAACATTAGAAATAAAATAAAATAAAAGAATACTCCAGTCAATCTCCGCAGTAACCCTACCTTGCCTCCTCCACCGTCTCTTTCCCTTATCTCCGCCAATTGAAGTCTTCTTCTTTTTTTTTTCTCAACAGTATCATTGAATCCATCTTCCTTTTATACAGTCTACCCTCCATTTCTCTCTCCCTCTCCCTCTCCCTCATCAGCTACTACTTTATTTTATAGTTAGTTTTAAATTCACATCCCAAAAGAACTTCTTAGGGTTTTTACTTCAGTTTGCTTTTCTGTAGAGTTTTTCCCTCATGATAATCCTCAGAGTGTGATGGTTAGAATACAAAGTAATAAGAAATTGGAACATGAGGTTTTGAGGCGAGGAAGACGACTCCATGGAGAAACTGAAGGATTGGGAGAAGATGAAGGAAGTTGAGAAACGATGCACATACAAAGAGTTGGGTGCCTTGGTGGGGATCTTGGACTTGTAAAGAGCTCGGCCGATGGAGAAATTTATGTTGTTTGTAGAGATGGAATTGCAGGTGGTATAATTAGCTGGAGGAGAGGTTTGAGATGTGGGTTCGTTTCCTTCATTGTAGAAAAGCAGAGGAAGCTGAAAAGGAAAAGGGAGAAATAAACGAAGATTGGGGGTGGAGGAGGACTCCCAGTTGAAGGATTTTTTATTTTTTATTTTCTTCATTTTTAATTTAATTCCAAAGGGTAAAATTGGAAGTCAAACTCCAATTGTATAAATAGTTTTAATTTTCTTTTAAATATGACACATGACAAATTTTGAATGGGAGTATCATATCTTGGTAATATATTATTCTATAATTTCTCCAATACTTGACTGGAATTTCACCATACATTTGAGATTTCTCAAATTTTCACCCCCAAAATATATGGGTTGGAGAAGATTTTTGGACTCAAAACTCATAATTTGAGTTTCCACCCCTTGGATTGGAGATGGCCTTATGAGAAATCCAACAACTCCAATTTGGGGTAGACATATTATCCATACTTCATCACTGTGAGAATCCATACTCTTAAAAGTTTTTAAAGAAAATTAAACGTTTATATATATATATTTATGTATATATGTACTGTTTTACGTTTACAATGCTATCTTAATAATTATTTGTACTTAGTAAATATATATATACATAAGTTCATTTGAATAAATTATATTATTTGTTTTTCTCTAAATTCTTAGATATTTCTTGGGAATTTAACTTATATAATCGTATATATTTATAATAATATTCAATTATTAGAATTGTGTTATTCACATCTTGTGAATAGCTAAAACAAATCTCTTTTTATCTTTCTGAGCAAGTTAACTTGGACAAGAGGATTGACATAGTAATTTTTATATAAATATGAGTTTTAATCATCTTAAGGTGGAGTGGACGTGTGGCACTTGCATATTTCATCCTTGTCACCAATATATGTGTCATTGTTTCAAAGCTCAAAGCTTGTATGTTTTAATAGCTCCTGTAAGAAGTTAGTTAATTAATAGTTTGATTTTATCTTCCTATATTCGTATTTATCCTTATTCATTAAGCTTATCCTTATATCTATTCTTACTTCATGCCCAAGTTTTGTAAGAGTATAAATAAGGCCTCTCCCTTATGTTGTCAATAACAAAACGAGAAACAGAGAAATGAAGTAAAATACAGAGAGAGAGAGAGAGAGAGAGAGAGAGATTCTTGGAAGAGATATAGAAGTTAGCTTGTATTTTCTTAACTTGGAGAAATGCTTTGGAATCGAGGTAGGGATTTCTTGGGAGCCTTTACATAAGATTGATTTAATTAAATTTCGTGAGCTCTATATTATGTGTGATATTGTATAATGTTCTTGATATGAGATATTTATGTATAGTGAACTATTTGAATAATGTTGGCATAATTATATCATGTCATGGTAATTGGTTGGAGTTGTTGGGTGGAGAAGATAATAATGGAAAAGAGGGTAATGGATATAGTCTTTTGTGTAGTTGAGTCTAACTCTTGGCAGGTACCAGGTCTCAGGGATCCCACAGTGCACATGGTTTTTATTGGGTGATTCGGGACTGGCGAAAGGGAGTTAGACAAGATGACTAACAAAAGGGGAATTATGGGATGATTGAAATGGGTGTTAGTTCATATAAATGGGCATTCGGGACCAAGTGGTATAAGCATGGTATGGGACGTGCAGGTCTGCTTGTCCAATTATATGAATTAACGGGATTAGAATTGAAGAGCATTCATGTATTATTATTATTATTATTATTATTAATGTGATATTTGGCTGTGTGATTGCTTGTCACTTAATTTAGTTATATCAATCTCTGTGGTAGGTCTCATGTCCCTACTGAGCTGTAGTTGCTCATCCTTCACCCTGTTTAAATTTTCAGATGAATTAGTGGGCAAGAAAAGGAATAAACCAGTTGAGGCTGAATTAGATGAGAGTGTTAGAGCTTTATTTATTGTAAAGTTGTAAGATTTTGGATGTATTTTTATAAGAGAAGTTTATTTTAAACTCATGTTTCGACATCTTTTTATTTTATTTCTTTTTATTTTATTTTCTCACGCACCGGGCACGAGATTTACCTACGGGTCAAGGCGTGACAATCACAATCTAATATGCCATACAAATCCTAAATAAGTATATCGCGCACACAAAATGTGTATTTGTTTTCACTAACTTTACCTTTAAGTACCAGTCAAATAAGCACACAATTTATCATTCCATTATCACACAAATATCATTAATGCCATAAAAAAATCACATGAGAGATATTAAATTCAATACTGGAATTCATTCATACAGAAAGGATTTTTCGCTGAACTTTAGATGAGGTTGATACTTGAACGCCGTTTTCTCTTTCCTATTATTACCCATGAGTCAAGAACACAGTTTCTATCATATATTTATAGATGTTTTAATTAAACCATGTAAATATTCAAGTTCACCCAACAATATATTTTTTTTATTATAAAAAACACATTTAAACTTGCCTATTAATAAAATTTCATATAGAGAGGCTACCCAAGACAACGTAATTGAGGTTAGATTTGTTTTCTACAATTTTGTTTGCCATAAATAATTAAGACATTAATGTGCAAAACATTTTTGTTGGTTGAACTTGAGATTTGCAGGGTTTATATAGAAACCTGTAATTCGTTGTCTTTATCACTTGACTTGGTTGTATTGAGACTTTGAGACTTAAAATGAGTGTTTTCATTGGTTTTAACTAAGAATTGACAAGATAACTTATTAAAGGAGCCATTCAATTCAGTGCACATGATTGGAAAACTAATTCGATTATATTAGTTTTTTAGTATTCACAGCTTTCTCATAGACTTTTCTCTGATCAATGGTCCCTCCACTTTGATGTTTTTGGGAGAAAAATATATTGGAATTACGCATTGAAATGAAATTGATGGAAAGTGAGAGGCTATTATTTGTGTGACATAGGGGTTCAAAAGTGTCCCACTTGATGGGGTACAGTCCTCTAGTCTTTCTCCAATGAGTTTTAACACCCACACACACGTTCCCCCAACCAAAAAAGGAGCCGTTCATTGGTATTTGAGTCATCCTCTAGTCTTCATTGATTGATTGGTAAAAGTCTTCCTCTAGTCTTCATTGATTGATTGGTAAAAGCTTTCCTCAAAGTCTTATAAACATCCACTTTTGTCCCACTCCTCAGAACAAAGGAGGAGGACATATATTTTACTTTTTCATTTATGAGCACATGTATATCCTTTTCTGGTAAGTCTACCTTTAGAATTTTCTTCATCATTTAATATGAAAATTACATAAAGAAAGAGCAGAAATTTCATACATTATTTCATTGACTAATTTGTCTTCCTCTAGAATTTTTTGAGTCATTTAATATGAAAATTACAAAAAGAAAGAGAAGAACTTTAAGATGGACTTAAAGATCTCTTCACTCACTCACCCTCTTTCTTCCCTTCCTTTCTTTTCTCTCTGCCTGGGCTCTCATTTCTTCTCAGATGGTGCGTCTCACGCAAGGGAAGGATGAAGCTTTTTTATAGGCAAAGTTGATAGCTTCCCGTGAATGTGTAGTTGGCTCTCAAGGGATTATAGCAGACAAACTTCATCACTATTTTTCTTCAATCAATTAGATAGTGGGCTCCACATTCTTGACTTTTCAACAAATTATTGAATGTGGACGAGAACACCGTGTCTTCCTGCTTTACTTTCAACACTATTAAAGCATATTGTTCCATCTCTCTCTCTCTCTCTCTCTCTCTCGGGCTCCAAATATGGCTGACGAAGAACTGGGCGAGGCCACTGTTAGACCGCAGGCTGATAGTGTCAGCATGGCTGACGACGATGACGACAGTGTCAATACAAAGGAGTGTCAATACAAAGCAGGGGTAGATGTAGAAAATGGGGCGCAATTTGGAAATATTTGTACTAGGTTGGGACGGGGTGTAAAGGAACTACTATCAAAGAAAATAGGAGCGCATCATCAAACAGGGGACTTTGAGGATCCTGATAACTTGCGCTTGTACCAGCAGCTGTACAGCTATGCAACTGAGGGTAAGAAGGGTATCTTTAACGACACTATTGCAAAGAAGCTTCATGATCCAAATGCTAGCATTCAGCTTCTGTCTCGACGGAAGCCCCGAGAATAACACATTTGTTCACATAGCTGTGACCTTCGGCCATGCCCAACTAGCAGCTGAGATCCTACAACTTCACAAGCCTCTTTTGTTAGAGAAAAACTTTGAGGGCGACACTGCGCTCCACATTGCGGCGAAAACCGGGGATGTAGATACCACAAACACTATTCTCCGTGAAGCACGAGGAACAACAAATGTTGAAACTAATGATGATGTATTGACGTTGCTAAGGATGAAAAATAATGAGGAAAACACTGCCCTGCATGAGGCCTTGATTGGAGGTCACCAATCAGCAGCCAAGCGTTTGATAGAGGCCGATCCTGCCGTTTCACTGTATACTAATAAGGAACAAAAATCCGCTTTGTATCTGGCCGCTGAACAAGGATTTGTTGAGATCCTGAAGATCATGAATGAAAGAGCAGTTGACAAGAACACACAAATTCAAGGCAATTCCCCTTTGCTTGCTGCAATTCATGGATGCCATAATAAAGGTACGTACATTCAATTAATAATTCTTTTTCCTTTTTTAAAAATTAAATTTTTGTTTATACTTGATTCATTTTCTGAGCCAGAAGTCCTAAAGATAATATCAAACATGGAAGCAAATATTTTGAACTCAAAAGATGAGAAAGGGAGGACTCCACTGCATTGTGCAGCATCAATTGATTATCTAGATGGGGTTCGTTTCTTATTAGAATTACGCCTCTCTGATTCTCATCAAATGGATCATGGTGGCAACTTTCCAATCCATTCAGCATCAAGCAAAGGTCATGTCAAGATTGTTAAAGAGCTGCTTCGACATTGTCCCGATTCAAGGGAATTGAAGAACTCAAGTGGCCAAAATATACTCCATGTTGCAGCAAGATTTGGCAAAGACAATCTTGTCAAATATTTTCTCAAAAACGGCGAGTTTCGAATGTTGATAAACAAAAAAGACAACTTAGGAAATACTCCTTTGCACTTGGCAACGATCTACCATCATCACAAGGTTGTGTACCTTTTGACTTCGGATAGAAGGACCAACTTGAAGGTCGTGAATGGTAGGGGCATGATAGCCCTTGACATTTCAGAAAGCACTTTGGAAACCACTGCATCATCTCATGGGGTAAGTTTGTGCTATATATACTCTTATCATATATTCCTCATATGATGATGATTTTTGGGTATCATAACCAAGGGAATTCCTTGTCTATTTAGTGTGTTAGGTACTAGTCCGCATTTAGTAGTCCCGGTTGGTATATTGAGTTTGTGTTTAAACTGCTGGTATTGAGTTCCCAAATGATGTGGGTTATATGTTTACAAACTATATCACACCTATCTCTTATCACTCTTAAATAAATGGGACATTTTAGAAAAAGCAAAAGGAGAGAGAAAATTTTTAAAAGAAGCAAAATAGAAAAATCTTATTTATTTTTAGATTTCTAAGGAATCCAATACATTTCATGTTTTGATTTGAAAGTTGAAGCGGTTTTTATCTTTTTGAAAAAAGCTTTAGCTTTTTAAAGTGAAATTTTTTTATGTCTAAAACCTAAAAAACCTTAAATATAAATTGAACAAAGAACTAAAAAGGAGAAAATAATAAATGAGAAAACACTGAAAACAGTTAGATTTTATTGATTGCAACTCTATGACTAATAAAAATCAGCTGGAATGGAGCATTTCATTAAAATATCCCTGATTTTTAGCATTTATGTTTAATCCTTATTATTTGGGCATCTAATCAATAAAAAAAGGATTCGACCAAAACAAAATCAAGAAATACAGTATACGTAAATAAAAATAAAGGTTGATTACACTTTAGTACCATATGGTTATATCCTTACGATATGTTAGTCCCTACTTTCTAAATTTTTACAATAAAATATCTCGATCTTTTAAATTTATTACAATGTGGTTCCGTTAGATCTCTACATTAGTTGTCTGCATGGCACTATGGGTTCCACATTTTATTTTTAATTTTTTTTTTAAAACTGATTAAAATATTAATAAAATATTAAAATTGTTTATTTCTCTCTCTCTCTCTCTCTCTCTCTCTCTCTCTACCCCTCCCCTCTCTCTATCCCTCTGTCGCGCAGATTTCTTCTCCCCCATGACCACCACCCTTAAGCTCCACCAATCTCCAACCCATCCCACAGCCACCCTCCACGCCAGCCCGCAACCACAGCCCCAAGAAACTAGAACCCCAGCCCGCAACCACCCAGCGAACCCAAACCCCCTTCTTTACGATTTTCTTTTCCCCCAATTCTCCCATTACCCCACCCTCCAACCCCAACGAACCGAGTAACCACCCGTCGATTTTATTTTTCCAATTTGTAGAGGTAGAGAGCGGAGAGGAAAGAGATGCAGAGCGTCAGATCTTGTCGACCGACGGCGAGAACGAGGTGTGGAGGATGGAGAGAGAGTGGTCGGCGAGCTGGGGTTTTGGGTTCATTGCAGGTTGAGAGAAAATTGCCCCTGGGAGGGAGGAGGGAAGAAGAAAATCGCAAGGGCGCTTGATTGGGGATGATTTTTTCTATTCTTTTTCTGCAACTTTTTTCCCAAAAAATAATATTTTATTCAATTGAAAATTAACAAAAAGTGAAAATGTAGGACCCACAGTGCCACATAGGCAACTAAAGAGAGATCTAACGAACAGCATTATATAAATTTATAAGAGGATATCTAACTGTAAAAATTGAAAAGATAGGAACTAACATGTTTTAATGGTGTAACCATAGGGTACTAAAATGTAATGAACCCTAAGAATAATATTATAGTTGAACAATGACAATATACCTAATATACAAATTAGTCTTTGTCGAAAATATATTACTTAGATAATTGTCCGTTAGAAAATTATAGTGATAAACAGGTAAATAATTACTGAGTAACTTACATATATTCTGTAGGTAGATTAATTTAATTAGATGGTATTGAAAAATGATATACAAAATATGGCGATACGTGGGTAAATAATTACTAGTATTGTACCTATATTTCGTAGGTATATACTAATTTAATAGACTATATATGTAAATTATCGAATTAGGCTGTAAAGGTAAATTATTTACATTGTATAGGTAATTTACCTATATTTTGTAAAAAGATAGGTACGTTATTTACATTTACATATATAGATAAGTAAAAAGGTATAGGTTCACTATTTATCAATATGCACCTATATTTTTCAGGTCCCTAATTAACCTAAATTATTTAAGTAAATTATTTACCTATAATTATTTATGTTTTTCGCAAAGACTTTGTATATTAATTTACCTATATTTTTAAGTTCAATGATTTACTTATATTTGAAAATACAATTTAAAATAGGTACATAATAATTTTGAATTTAAAAGAATGAATACATTAATCTATAAACGAAATTTGAATTAAAGAGAATTGGTAACAATTGATGGAATGAAAATTGAATATATTGCACACACAAAAAAAAAAAAAAAAAATCCCACACCGAAAGAAGACAAAGAAACAAATAAGAACATTAAATGTCACAAATTTAGTAAGGTGCTTGCAGTTTGTGTAACTCTATTAGTGTTTGAGTCCCACTTCTAGCAATCCTCGTTGGTGCACGATTTGTAATTCCTACATAAATTCATCTTGGTGGTAGCTGGCAATTGGGTGCCACGTGTAAGTTCTTAGGCTTGAGATTGTAGATCTACCTTGGCTGATGGTAAGAATAGCCAATCTCTCCCTAAACTTTTTTTCATAAAAAAAAGTCACAAATTTGGAAAAAAAAGGAAAAAGCATTAAAGTACACCAAATCATTTAAAAAATAAAGTCACTATTATAATTAGATTTGTAGATTGATTAGGCAACTGCTTTAGTTGGATCTTAATCATTATGTTTTAGTTATATAAGTCAGGGTTTTATTGATAGAAAAATAAGGTAATGGGCTGCAGGTAAGAAAAAATGAATTTCAAGGAGAAAAGCTAAATTTACTATAGATTTTTGAATATATTAATGGTACGACTTGTGCAGACGATACCTGCTGTAAAAGCAGAAGCAAATGGCTCAGAGCAAAACCCAAGAGACTCGAGCAGCCTTGAACCTGAACGTGATCAAATTTTGCTTGAGCCTGGTATGGAAAGAAAAAGCGACAAGCTTAATCACCAATCACCACTATCGAGAACTACTGCTGCTCCTGCTGGTAAGATTTGGTACAAAACAGTAGCAACAGCTCGCTATCTGAAAAATGCACTGGTAAATTGCTTGGAATACCCCAAAACTTGGGTGGAAGCAACACGTGACATGCTGATGGTTGTGGCAACCATGATATCAACTGCAACTTTCCAAGCTGCAACTAACCCACCCGGTGGTGTTTGGGAAGAGGATAAAACAAATGGAACTATTTCTTATTGCACCGATCTTAACAAATGCTTAGCTGGAACTGCAGTGGCAGGGAACAGCTACCCAGATGACTTCCTCATGTTCGTAAGATTCAATACCATCTCGTTCATTGCTTCTCTCAGTGTCACCCTGTTGCTTGTTGGAGGATTTCCGCTCCAGAATCGTCTAATTATGTGGCTTTTATCAATGGCCATGTGTATCACCCTCTCTTCTATGACAATTACCTATATGCATGCTCTCGCGATAGTGTTCCCTGAAAATGAAATTTTTGATTCATATGATGATATAGTTTTTATATCCATTATTGCTTGGGTTTCATTGCTTCTGTCCATCGCTTTAATCCACACCATTCGTCTTATCATTTGGTTGGCGAGGAAGTTTTCGCGCAGGTTCAAGCACAACATCCCAAAAAGCCTCAGGAACGCTGTTGATAGTTCGACTGCACCTGCACGTCACCGTACCAACAAATTCTGAGGAGAATACGGCTGTCGTTTCCTAATGTGTTGGAGGAACTACACCGGATTCCTAAAGTAAACCATCTATTTAACGATGGAGAATCTGTTTAAGGAGCTGTGTTCGCTTAGATTTGTTTCTGTTAGAATTTGTTCAGAGTGAGTCAGAATGATAAGTTTGGATGCTTGAGAAGGTTTATGCTTAAGGTATATGTTGAAGCTACTTAATAATTAAAGATTCTGTGGAGCATTTGTTGTTGGTTAATCTGAAATCTATTTTCTCAAACTATAACTGATAGAAGATATGTGCGGGGAAATTCTCAAAACAATTCATAGACTTTGCAAGATGCATCTAAGAATGATACAAGACACATAACTGATAAACATAGATTTATTTTGACCGTTGGATTTAAATTTCAGCTGTTTGATCTTTTTTTTTACCGTTAAAATAGCATAGATTTAATTCCCATCATTGATTTAAGTTATAAGTACATACAAAACAAAAACAAAAACAAACAGCAACATTTGAAATCGTTGGATTCCAATGGCAACTCCATGGTATAACGACAAGTGTATGCAAAGAGAAGACAAAAGCAAGCTGCAAATTTGGAGGTGGGCCCCACATCAGAATCTTTGCACATGAGACTGTTTGAGATGTGCAGTGGGCTCTATTGAATAGTTTTGGGTCTATGCAATACTTGAACCCATATTTGGGTCAAAATTTAGGTTTTCCAAATTTTGGGTGCTTCATTTTCTTGGATTGGGAGAGATTTTGGACAATATTTTAGGAGATTGAGGGAGAAGGGGTCCCAGATATTGAGGGAGAAGGGGTCGAAAATGCTGCTTCGTCTAAAGCTTGGGATGATCGACATTATGAATTGGTTGAATCTCTTGGTCTTGGGTTTGTTTGAGATCTCTAGTTTTGAGTATCGAATTCGGAATTTGCGGCTTCACTTCAAAAGTTGGAGAATTGTGGAGGCTTTGGTTGCTTATTTATAATACAAATTTATAAATAAACCCAATACTAGACATGTATTTATAAAAAACCAAGCACTATTTAAACATAGAAACACACCCAAAATCAACCCCAAAGTCAACATTTTGGGTGAGTTTATAAATGGGTTTTGAGTGTGTGTAATGATGGGTTTTGGGTGTGTTTATATGTTTAAATAGTGCTTGGGTTTTTATAATTTCAACCCATTTTGGGTGTTTTAGTGAAACTCCCTATTTATAAGCAGCCCAAGAACTTTCTAGTAAAAACCGGGCCTTGAAAAACGGTTTTGTGATATTTTTTTTCGAACTTTCTAGGACTGTTGAGAAAGTGGGCCTAAGATATTTTATTATGGGCTAACAATTAGTTTTTCTTTTTCCTTTTGATGTTCGAACTTCAAAGCTATCAAAATTACAATAGTTAAATCTCATCCATCGTCGCACCATGTTTGTGAGAAACTTCATACAATATGTGGAATTGCTAACATATCGTTAATATGATAATGAATAACAATGTAAAAACTTCGGTTTTTATCATTTACAGGATGGATTGCTCACTTATGCATGATTCATATTCATATTCACGGGACAATGGATCCTTCGCTTTCTCAACCAGTCAAGCAAAGCAGTAATTCCCTAACAACTCGAATTCCCAAACAAAACCTATCAGTTTTCACCATGTCGATCATCCCCAACTTCCGACGAAGCAGCATTTTCGACCCTTTCTCTCGATCTCTGGGACCCCTTCAAGGATTTCCAATTCCCTTCCTCCTCATCACTCTCCACATTACTTGAATTTTCCCGGGAAAATTCTGCTTTGAACACTAGAATAGTGGAAGGAGACCCCGAAGCCCACTTGTTCAAGGTAGACCTTCAGTGAAGAAAGAAGAGGTGAAGGTGGAGGTTGAAGACGACAGTGCTTCAGATCGGCGGAGAGAGGAACGTAGAGAAGGAGGACAAGAACGACAAGTGGTGAGTGGAGGAGCAGCAGTGGCAAGTTCTTGAGGAGGTTTCACTTCCGAAAATGCAAAGGTTGAGGAGATTAAGGCTGCAATGGAGAATGGGGTTCTGAGTGTCACTGTGCCAAAGGCAGAGGTGAAGAAGCCTGATGTCAAAGCCATTGAAATATCTGGTTAATTAAAATTGGGGAATCTAAGATCATCTGGGTTCTCTAGTGCATCCACAGAGTATGTAGTAGAAATAAAGAGTGCCTAAGTCAAAGTGATGGATATATTTCTACATGTGAGTTTGTGTCATTGTGTGGCTGTCAAGTGTCTTCCATGTTCGTTTTTAATTTAATAAATAATGATGCAGCAAATTTCTTGAAATTGAATATCCCCCAGTTTTTAACCGCAATGATTCATGAACTTATATTCAAGTTTTATTGTGGTTATCTAATTAATTTTTTTTAAAAGGGAAAAAACCCGAGTATAGCCGAGTGGCGGTACTATTTTTTTTCAAGAGGAAGCTACCGTTGTACGCGACCGGTTGCTTTGGCCATGCAACTGGGATTTTCTAGCCTAATTTAATAGGTTTTTAGTTTCCTATATTCCTAGTTAACTTGTAGAAAAAGTCCTATGCATAGGACTTTTAGGACTAGGTTAATTTAGAAGAGAAGAGTGGAAAATTCAAGAGAGAATTTTCAAGGGAGAAACATAAGACATAATTCAAGGATGAATTTTTGAGTGTTTACAAGGGCATTAAAGGGTTTGAGCAAAGGTGAGAGAAAAGAAAGCTAGGGTTCTTGTGAGAGCTAAAGGGGTTCAAGATTGTAACCAAAGTTGTTCTTACATACTAGTGAATTTCTACGCGAGCACCCAAGGATGGGGGGTTGGAGGGGGGATCACCAAGATGACGTAGGTATGAAACCGAACCTTTATAAATCTTTGTGTTCTTGTGTGCTTGTTTCCTTGCTTCAGTGTGCGTGTGTTTTATTCTCAAAGGGGTTTGTGTGTGTGCCGTTACATAGTCCATCAACGACAAGGTCTTGGAGTGTTTCAGCACAACAAGTGGTATGAGAGCCAAGTTGGTAAAGGGTATTAGTTTATGCCAAAGTGCTCTTATAGATTTAAGAGTGTTTGCAAGTGTTGATGATGGCATGCGACAAGAAGGCAATGGAAGCATGAAAATGGAGGAGAAGGACGTGCTCGGCTAATTGGCTAAGGGGTTCATCAAGGCGATGGAAGACACTGCAAAGCAAACATGGAAAAAGCTCAGACGGATGTTTGTGGGGAAGTCCCTATCAAATGAACGCTTCATGAAGGAAGAGCTCCAAAATCTTCGGATGAAGGAGGATGGAGATCTCACGGAGCATTTTAACACCTTTAATAGATGTGTTGCGGGCTTGCAAAAGGTGCACTTGGTTTATAGCACGGAGCATGAGGCGTTGATGTTGTTGGCATTGTTGCCTTTGTCCTATGAACACTTCTGGCAGACGCTGATGATTGGCAAGAGTACTCTCAATTTTGTGGAGGTGGTGCAAAATTTAGTACATCATGGATTGACTCAAAATTCTGGAGATAGCTCTCAAGGTGCGGGTCTATTAACATGGACTAGAGAGCGGGGGTATACAAGCAAGCGCAAGGGCTAGAAACGCAATGAGAGGAATCCTAAATTCAAGGACAATGCTTCAAGTGTGGGTTTACAGACCATTGGAAGCGGGATTGTCCTGAAGAGGAGGGTAATGGGGATGTCGTGGCAAGTTCTTCGTGTATAGGTTCCAGTTCAGTTGGGATTTTAGATTCCAGATGCTCTTATCATGTGTTCAAATAAGAGTGTATTTGATACATATGAGGAAAGGAATGGTAGCAAGATGCAGTGAATATCAAGATTTTGTTGGAGATAAAAACAAGTTGTGATGTTTTGGGCGTGTGAATAATGAAGATCAAGATGCAAGATGGTGTTGTTAGGAGACTTAGTGTGACATGACCTGCCTCGAATTCCTCAAAATTTGTGATGAATCCTATAATATTTCCAAAAATGAGATGTGATGTTCCATGATATGGGAAGGATCGGGCATGTACTTCCGTAGCATAGATACATGAAATACGTCATGAATTTGAGATAGTTTTGGAGGTAAGGCAAGTCTATAGGCAACGGGTCCGATGCGTTCCATGATCTCATAAGGTCTGATATAATGGGGGCTTAACTTCCTAAGTTTCCCAAACCTCATCATACCTTTCCAAGGAGATAACTTCAAGAACACCCAATCCTTAACTGCAAATTCAAGATCTTTGGACCTGTTGTCTGCATAACTCTTCTGTTGGTCTTGCGCAGTTTTAAGCTTTTCTCTTATCATCTTCGCCTTCTCCATTGTTTCTTGAATACTTTCTAACTTTTCCAATTTTCTCTCACCCACCTCATCCCAACTATCTTTAAGTTGTAACACACAAGATCTCAACATGTCATCCAAAGTCTAAATTGTTCTTTTCGACTGTCCATCGGTTTGTGGGTGGAAAACAGTACTGAATCGTAACTTAGTACCTATAGCTTGTTGTAAACACTTCCAAAAATGAGATGTGAGTTTTGCATCCCTGTCAGACACAATAGACACGAGTGCTCCATGCAACCTCACTATTTCATCCACAAAGTGTTTAGCAAGCTTCACGAAGGAATAAGTTTCTTTAATAGGTAGAAAGTGAGTGGATTTAGTGAGTCGGTCAACTATCACCCAAATTCCATCATGCCCTCTTGGAGTGCGTGGAAGTTTGAAAACGAAGTCCATTGTGATATGTTCCCACTTCTATTCAGGGATCGGAAGTGGTTGCATAAGTCCAGATGGTCTCTGTCGTTCCGCCTTCACTTATTGGCAATCAAACACCTGCTCATATATCGAGCTATATCACCCTTCATATATGGCCACAAGTAGTACTCACGTAGTGTCCGATACATCTTTGTACTACCTCGGTGCATAGAATAAGCTGAACAGTGAGCCTCATCTATGATTTCTCTCTTTTAGTCTTTGTTCCTGGGTATACAGAGACATGTTCCATTTACTAAGGGTTTGTATTCTGTCACAAAGCATAATCCGTCCAGTACTATTCTCTAATTCCAGTCTTATCACAGAGTGTAGGATCTTCCAATTGGGCAGCAATCACCCACTCAACCAGAATATGTCTCACATGTAAACTAGCAAGTAACCCACCCTATTGACTTATTACCAGTTGTACCCCATCTTTCCCAAATTCCACCAATAATGGAAGGTAAGCCATTCTAAGATGAGCTAGGCTTCCACAAGACTTCTTACTTAAGGCATCCACCATGACATTAGCTCGCCTAGGATGGTACTCAATTCTACAATCATAGTCCGTAATCAATTCTAGCCAACGCCTTCGTCTCAAGTTCAACTCCTTCTGGGTGAAAAAGTACTTGAGGCTTTTGTGATCAGTGAAAATCTAACATGTCTCTCCATACAAGTAGTGTCGCCAAATTTTAAGAGGGAACACCACTGCAGCAAGTTCCAAGTCATGGGTAGGGTAATTCTACTCGTGCTTCTTGAGTTGCCTCGATGCATAAGCAATCACCTGATCATGTTGCATCAATACACATCTCATACCTTGTAATGACGCATCATTATAGATCACAAAATTTCCTCTGTCATCCGGGAGACCTAAAACAGGTGTGGTGGTTAATCACCTCTTAAGCTCCCAAAACTCTGCTTCACACTCCTCAGTTCACATAAATTTAACTCATTTCCTCATTAACCGAGGTAGATAAACCTTCCACAAAACGACGATAGTAGCCCCCAACCCCACAAAACTCTGTACTTCCCTCACACTAGTAGGTTGTACCCAATTCACTACTGCTTCCACCTTCCGAGGGTCCATATAGATTCCTTCCGTCGAAATCACATGTTCAAGGAAGTCCACTCTATCCAACAAGAACTGACATTTACTAAACTTGGCATACAACTGGTTTCTCCTAAGAGTCTTAAATACTAACCTCAAATGCTTCTTATGACCTTCCAAACTCCGTGACTATATTAAGATGTCGTCTATGAACATAATCACAAAGCGATCCAAGTAAGGTCGAAACACTCTGTTCATGAGATCCATAAACGTTGCTGGGGCATTCATTAATCGAAAAGGCATCACCAAGAAATTGTAATGGCCGTAACGAGTCCTGAATGCCATTTTAGGAATATCTTCTTCTCTGACTCTAAGTTGATGGTATCTCGATCTTATGTCAATCTTGGAAAAGTACTTGGCACCCTTTAACTGATCTAACAAGTCATTAATTCGAGGCAAAGGATATTGGTTATGCACTGTCACCTTATTTAGTTGTTTGTAATCGATACATAACCTTATGGTGCCATCATTCTTCTTCACAAATAACATTGGTGCACCCCAAGAGAAAACCTCGGATGAACCTAAGATCAATCAATTCTTGAAATTGAGTCTTCAACTCTCATAACTCCGCTAGTGCCATCCTTTAAGGTGCTTGATAAATGGATTTGTGCCCGGAAGAAGTTCAATAGTGAACTCAGTTTCTCTCTAGGGTTTAAACCAAGGAGATCATCCAGAAAGGCATCCGGGAATTCTCAAACGACAGGAACATCCTCCAAATTTAGGGTGACATCACGAGTACCGATGACATGGGCTATGTATCCCACACATCCCTTCTTAGGTAACTGTCTTGCTGTTAAAGCTGATATTAGACATGATGGGAGAACTCTACGCTCTCCAAGTAAAGTAACTTTGGGTTGTCCCGAACTTCGAAGTACAACCTCTTTTCGAAAACAATCTACGGATGCATGATGCTTCTCTAATCAATTCATTCCTAAGATAATATCGAGGTCAACGAAATCCAAGGAAATCAAATCAGCTTCCAACACCACATCACCTACTTGAACATAACTATCTCTAAACACCATGTCCGCAAAAAGGACATCCCCCATAGGTAAGGAAATGCTAAAACTTCCGGCAATGGGTGTAGGTCTAACACTTGTATTGGGTACAAAACTATGTGCAATTAACTAGTGTGTGGCCCCAGGATCTACTAAAAAACTCAAAAGATACCTAAAAACAGGTAACATACTAGTGATGACATCTAATGTACCATGTGCCTTCTGCCGGGTCATAGAGAATAGATGGGCCTGAGTAGTCTAGTGCCCTAACTGCCCTCTGGAGTATACGCTCTACCCTAGAAGGTAGATCAACTCCACTGCTAGATGAAGAACCCGCAACAAAAGAAAAGGCACCACTCGACTGACTGACATTGACTACCTTGCCCTTGCTAGGCCATAGTCTCTGTCTTGCATACCATCGAGACCACAATAGAAACAGTTGGTGCTACCCCTCGACTTGGGCCTGCTTTGCGAGGTGTGGGAATCCCTCTTATAGTGTCAAACATGTCTATGCTATGACAAAGTTGAGCTAGTCTGATGTGAAGGATCCCTTGTTGTATCGCCATAGATTCGACCGAATGTCGACTCCAATTTGGCCTAGGCCTGATCTCCCACTACCAAATCTGGATCCATGTCCTACGGACCAACCACTGCTGCAAAACCGAATGGATCCTCCTTTCTTTGATGGACCACGACTTGGTCCACCAAAGTCGATGAGTCCATGCGACGTCTAGTCGAAGTCTTACCAGCTTCTTCGATATTCGGTCCGCTTGAGCCGGTGCACTCATGGTAGGATAAATGGTGGCGGTGACCACTTCTTTAATGTCCAGCCACAAACCTCCTTAAAACGTCTACACTTTTCTTCTTTATTGGGAATCAACTCTGTAGCAAACCGGGATAATTCATTAAAGTTGTACTCGTATTCAGCCCAAACATCGACCCGCTTCGATGCAAGAACTTGGCTTTCTTCGCATTATGATATGATCGAGATAGAATTGCTCATAGAATACACGCTAAAAGTCCGCCTAAGTAACGGCAATAGGATCAACATAACCCCTTCGCAGCTTTTTCACTGGTAGGCATTCCTCTTCCGGAGGAAAACAGCCAACCACACTCGATCTTCATCGGGGCACTGTAACATTTCAAACACTCTTTCTATATCCGTGAGCCAATTCTCAATTCAGGGTCCTGCCCAAAGAAGTCATGAGCTCCCAATTCCTCAATCTTTTGATATATGAGGCTTTGTTTCGCCTCTCTTGCAGTCGTAGTCATGGTTCGAGTGGAACTGATCTAGTACATGGCGCAAGTCAAGTTCATTCTCACCTGCTCTTTCATCGACATGTGGAGGTGATAGACATGGAGGTGGTGGTAGAGGTGGAAATGGTGGTGGCGTTGGAGGTGGTGCAAGTTTCCCCCATCTCGGGAAAACATGTCCTCGGTCTACCACGTCAAGGAGGCATGGTGCTATATGAAAGAAAACAAAGGAGTCATTAGTTTCAAGAATGCAAAAGAAGCGTGAAGTTAGAAGGAACTTGAACCTAATGCTCTGATTCCAAGTTGATAGGACCTGTTCTGAAATTCTCGAAATCCGTGAGGAATCGTGGTATTTCCGACATCAAACTGACTCCGGGCCCACTTACTAACAATATATTTTCCAAAACAAGGAAAAAATGAACGAGACTTTATGCCAAAATTTCAGCAGTCTCCCTTGAAAAATGGACAGCTTTAGATTGTCATCTTAGAGCCCCAGAAAACCAAAATAGAAGAAACAATGACCACCAAGCTTATCCCAGTAAAGAACAGCGTCAACAAATCTTTAATGAATGGAAAGATTACATGCGCACAGCCAAACTAGAAATTTTTTATCTTGATTTTATTGAAAGTTGCTATATGACTAATAAGTTGAAAACTTTAACTAAAGAAAAATGGAAATTAATATATAATACAGAAGTTGTTACAAGTCATCCTCCAGTTGAAACCATAGTCATTGATTATAAAAACACTCAAATACCTGCTTGTCCATTTAAATTTCCTGAGAAAAATGATCCAGATAAAAGACAAATTAAATAACACAATTATTCAAATCAAAGTCTAATTGTCATAGGAAAACAGTTGGATAAAATTGAGACCAAAGTTGATAAACTAGTTCCCCATGATAGTAAGATTAAAGCCAAAATTGAAAAACCATTGATTCAATTTCAGGATCTTAAGTCAAGCCCTACCCTTAAGATTAAACCAACAATGAAAAAAATTGAAGAAATGCTTGAACAATTGACACCAGTCAAACCCGAGAAATCTGGTCTTAAAACACTAGATTCCTTTACAGTTGATAACACTTCTGAGTCGAGTCTAAATCAATAGCCAGCATAGAATCATAAAATAGTAATATTTCCAAAATTGAAAATGCTTTTAAAAATTTGGAATTAGAAGTTAATCCAAAAGTCAAAAGGCCAACTAACCGAGTTAGCCCTACCAGTCTAACCAAAATTGGTATCCTGCAGACCAACACCCTAGACATTCAATTTGAAGAATGAAACTTCCAAAGCCAGTTCTCCGTTTATTATGATAAATTGTATGAATGGAATATTGATGGTCTGTCTAAACAAGAAATCTTTAATAAACTCCAACACATGTCTATGGTAGCCAATAGTTATATCACCAACCACAGTTTTAGGCAGTCTGAAATAGTGCCTTTACTAGTCACTGGTTTTATTGGAACTCTCCAGTATTGGTGGGATAAACACTTAACCCCAGAATCAAAAAATCAGATAATTCATGCAGTTAAAATCAATGAAGATGGTCTCCCTATCTTTGACGAACAAATAGGTCAAGGTATAGAAGATGGAGTCAATACTTTGTTTTACACAATAATTGAACATTTCATTGAAACACCTAGTAATACTACTGCTAGAATTCACGATCAACTTAGTAATCTCCGATGTCCTAAGTTGTCTAATTTTAGATGGTATAAAGATGTCTTCATCTCCAGAGTCATGCTTAGAGATGATAGTAATCAGGCGTTTTGGAAAGAAAAATTCGTTAATGGTCTTCCAAACTTATTTGCTCACAAAATTCGCACAGTCCTTAGTAATGAACAAGGTCATATTGATTGGGATAGTTTAACCTATGAAAATATAATAAGCATAATTAACCAAGTTGGAATGAAAATGTGTGTTGATTTTAAAATTGGTGGCCAAATACAGTCTGACAAAAAATCCTCTAAGTATGAGTTAAGAAATTTTTATGAACAATACAGTCTTAGTCCGCGTAAAAATTGGAAAAACGCACCGCATAATCAAAAGAAAAATCATTTAAAAGAACCGACAAGAAGAATGTTAAATGATGAAAATGTCAAAAGAATGGTCACTATGCTAATGATTGCAAAGTAAAAGATACTATTAAACAGTTGAAAATCACGGATGAGGAAAAAGGCAAATTGATTAAAGTCCTAGAGTTAAGAAGCTCTGAGTCTAGTGAAATCAAACCCTTAGTTGCCAGATCGAGTCGAGATAGTTGCAGTCTTGGACTGATCCAGTTCACCTAGAGTTGATTTGGTTGTAAAGATAAATGCTGTAATAAGATAAAATCTATTTCTGTCCTCACTAAGCAGGAAGAACAAGAAGAACTATTAATTGATTTAATTAGTAAAGTTGAAACCCAGAGTTGAAATCTGAATATCTGAAAAAACTAAGAAAGGTCATTAGCCAGGAAAGCTCAAGCCAGTCTACTTCCCAACCAATTAGTCTCAATACTACTTTAGAAAAATTTAATAAGAAAAAGGATATTACTTTACAAGATTTGCAGTTAGAAGTCAAGACAATCAAAAAGGAAATAATTGAATTAAAACAAATGAGTCATAAGTTACAAGTTGAAAATTACGCCATTAAACAAGAGTTAGTTAACTTAATGGAAAAGGAAAGTTCTGAGTCTAGAAGTCAGCCAGAAAGTCCAAATAACTCAGATGGTGAACCTTCAAACATTGAGCAAGCCATCAATATGATCAAACATGTTAGTTTCAGAAAATGGTATTCTAAAATTACAATATTTGTCAAAAAATTTGAGTTTAATACAGTTGCCTTATTTGATTCAGGAGCCGACCTTAATTGTATCCAGGAAGGTCTAATCCCCACCAAGTATTATAAAAAGTCTAAAGAATCCTTAAGCACTGCTTCAGGAAAGTCACTCCAGTTAAATTACGAAATCCCCAAAGCACATGTTTGTCAAAATAAAATTTGCTTTAAAACTTCATTCGTTCTAGTAAAAAATATTACTGATGAAGCCATCTTAGGATTACCCTTTATTGCTTTATTGTACCATTTCCAGGTAGAATGCGATGGTGTCATCTCTACCCAGTTAGGAGAAAAAGTTAAGTTTGAATTTCTCTCAAAACCCGAGTTGCACAATCTGAAAGCTCTTCAAAAGAATTCAGTTTCAAAATATGTCCAAATACTTCATAATAAAAATAATCAGTTAAAATTTCTCAAAGAAGAAGTCAAATTCAAAAGAATTGAACAGCAGCTTACTTGTAAATCCTTGCAGTTGCAAATCCAACAATTTGAAAACAAATTAAGAAGTGAAGTCTGTTCTGATTTACCTAATGCCTTTTGGCACAGGAAACAACATGTTGTTAGTCTTCCTTATGTCAAAACCTTTAGTGAGAAAAATATCCCTACTAAAGCTAGGCCAATCCAAATGAGTCAAGAAATGATGGAATTTTGCAAAACTGAAATAACTGAGTTGCTTCAAAAGGGAATAATTCGTAAAAGTAAATCTCCTTGGTCTTGTCTTGCTTTCTATGTCCAGAAAAATGTTGAGTTAGAAAGAGGTGTCCCAAGGTTAGTCATTAATTACAAACCCCTTAATAAAGTCTTAGAATGGGTTAGGTATCCCATACCTAATAAACGAGACTTAATCAACATATTAGAAAAAGCAGTTGTCTTCTCCAAATTCGATATGAAGAGTGGTTTTTGGCAAATCCAAATAGATGAGTCAGATAGATATAAGACTGCATTTGTCACCCCTTTTGGTCATTATGAATGGAATGTAATGCCTTTTGGTTTGAAAAGTGCGCCGAGTGAGTTTCAAAATATAATGAATGAAATATTCAATCCTTTCAGTCATTTCTCTATTGTTTACATTGATGATGTCCTAGTCTTTTCTCAGTCGATAGAACAACATTGGAAGCATTTACAAAAGTTTCTCCAGGTTGTCAAACACAATGGTCTAGTTGTTTCTCCTAAGAAAATCAAGTTGTTCCAAACCAATGTCCGATTCCTTGGTTTTAATATTTGTCAATCACATATTAGTCCAATTGATCGAGTCATTCGGTTTGCTGATAAATTTCCTGATCAAATCCTTGATAAAAGTTAGCTTTAGAGGTTTTTAGGATCTCTCAATTATGTGTTTGATTTTTATCAAAATTTAAGAAAACAATGTAAGCCTTTGTTTGATAGGTTACAAAAAAATCCTCCTCCGTGGTCTTCTGTTCATACCGACATCGTCAAACAAATCAAAGTTCATGTTAAGACAGTTCCTTGTCTTGGTATTCCTTCAGTTGATTCCTTCAAAATAGTTGAAACCGATGCCTCTGATATTGGTTATGGAGGTATTCTCAAGCAAAGAGTTAGTCCAAATCAACCAGAACAAGTTGTTCATTTCCATTCTCTAAGAAAAAAAATACCATCTATAGTACTATGCATTTCTAAATTTCAAGATGATTTACTTAATCAAAATTTTTTAGTCTGAGTTGATTGTAAGTCTGCAAAACATGTTCAAAATATTGCATCTAAACAGATTTTTGCACGTGGCAAGCTATTCTAAGTATTTTTTATTTTGATATTGAATATTTGAAAGGTAGTGAAAATTCAATTCTTGATTTCCTTACTCGAGAATTCTTGCAGGATAAACAATGGCACCCAAAAGACAAGCAAAAAGAGTCAGCCAGTCAATCCAATCCACCTAATCAGCCCAAGTCGCTTAGAATCCTCCCATCTTCCATGAATCCAGTCAAATTAGAGTCGTCTTCCCAGATCGTCCCCTTTCCGGGATGCTCTCCAATTCAAGTTAGTAATCGGTTCACCAGTCTTGGAACCACAGTTGGCACAAAAACGTCCCAATTACAATCTGCCCTAGTCTCCGCTTATGATCCATTCCTGATCACTCCTCCAGCTTGCCAGTCTTCTCGGCCACTATCCTCCCAAAGTCATCTCCTTATGTCCCCAAAGATAAGTCTCACCTCTTCATAATTGAACCAATTTATGATGGTATTTCTGATCCCATTACAATTGTCAAATCTTATTTTCCTCCTAATTGCCATTTTCTTCGTCACAGTCCTTACAAAAATCTTTCCTTTTATAGGGACATTCTAGTTGAAACAAAATCAGTCGAAATTAAGCCCATAAAAGACCGAGAAAAACCGCATATAATTCTCTATCATTCCCTCTATATCCACAAAATACTAAGTCAAGAAGAATTCAGTCACCATCCTTATGAGTTGAAACACCTCCAATCCACTCATCCATATAACTATGCCGATTATATTGAGGCATGGTACTCCATTTTTCTCTACCAAAAAGTTGACTTCAGCCACCCTTGGTTCATCAATTTTGATAGTAAATTCAAGAGTCCATTCCCTTACTGGTTTCTTCATTGGTGGGAAAAGCAAGGCCCAATAGCCGACATCCTCCCTACTAAAGTTCATAAAACCAAGTTGATACAAATTACTTTGCCAGTAAATACAAATTTAATAAACAGCAGTTTTTTTTTCCAGATTACTCCTTTTCATTGCCAGGTACAAGATTCCCTAGATATTGAAATGGTCTTATCACACAAATTGGGAATCCAGAATTATGTCTCGCCAATTTTTAGTCAAATGGTGGGATAAATTCCAAGTTGATAGAATTGCAGAATATGTTTACAAGGATTTTCCCCATGCCACAAATCCCCCTAAGCCTCAACTAGCTTCTCCTGTTGGTTATGTTCGTTCTTCTCTCTCAGTTGAGGGAAAATCAAAAGCTGAATTACAGGAAATTGCTTGCCAGCTAATTATCCAAGCCTCTTAGATGAATGATGATGAAGACAATGACAATGACAACTCACCCGTGATCTCACCATCATCCATTGTCTCCCTAATCGAGTAATTCCCAACAACGTAGGTGGAGCGACTACCAAGACTCCCGAGACCCTTTTGCAGCTTATGATTTGAATTTTGACTAAGCTGCCGACATGTCAAAGTTGCCTAGGTGAAAGAATATGTTAAAGCATTCAGTAAAAGCAAAAGCTTTCGTGTGCTTCAACAATCTTTTTCCCAACAAGTTACCCAAAGTAAAAGTTGCCGAAGATAAAGTTGCCGGACTTAAAAGCTCCAAATTGCTATCTCGTGCTCCTACAGGAAGATTCCAAAGATCCTATGCCCCGAATAGTCTAGTTGCTTTCCTTATTTAAGTTGGCTTCGGCCTCGTTTTAATCAGAATAGAATTTTACAAGTCTTGAGTTTTCTCTGAAACTCCCTCAAGAAATTTGTCAACGTAAATTATGAGTGCTATTTCTCTGAAACTCCCTCAAGAAAATTGTCAATGTAAATTATGAGTGCTATCTATCAATAAGAGAAGACTTTTTGTAAGTACAATACTTTCAAATTATGTTTTCAATTATTGCTATTTTCAGTATGTTCATCTATGCATTAATTTCATTTATGCATAAACTCAAATTGTTTTATATTCTGTGTTTCTTTACTATCTTTGCTAATCCATCCTGGTTCTAGTCCCTTCTATAATAGAATTTTAAGTTTATAGTTATAATAGTTTTCTCTGAAACTCCTTCAAAGAAAACTCCCACTACTACAAAAAGGAAAACACGACGGAATTCACCGTGTATTCTGCTTTTCAAATGGTCGTGGAATCCACCGACATCTTTTCATAATGAAAACCACGACGGTGAATAACCGTGTTGTTAAAACAAAAACATCATCAAAAATCAAAACCGACGCCTTTGTGCTGCAAAAAGACATAAAAACAATCGAGGATGAGAATAGACGACCAACTCCAACAAAAAATGTCGTTAAAAAGGAAACATATGACATATATTAATAGAACATGGCCGTTAAATAAATATTTAACGACAAATATAAATATGATGTCTTTACAATCATAATAGACGACGTTATTGACACCTACTACGTCACAACATTTCCAACAACCGTCGTAAAATAAATTTTCCACTTCGATTTTTCTATGAATTATGACGTGGAAATAGATGTCAGGGTCATTACTTACGACACATGTATTTACAAAGACGACGTTGAAATGAGTAAACAACGTCGGTTCCAAATAAATGAGAGCCGACAGAATTTATACGCCATATTTTGAAAATAAACGACGTGGAAAAAATGATGGGGTCATTAATTACGACACAGAATATATAAGGACAACGTTGTCGCCTATATACAACGTCGGTACCATGAAAAATATCGTCATCTTTAATAATTTATACGCCTTTATTAATAAAACTGACGCTCGTCTAATTCATATTTCTTAACGCTCGACAAATTTAATGAAATTCAAATACCGTCGTTATTTATTAGAACATGACGCTTGTTTTTCACATTTTTATCAAAACCGTCGTGTTTGTAATCAGAACCAGTAATTTTGTACTGATTGTTTTGTGGCCAAAACCTGTATAATGAAAGTGAAGAAATCACATTACAATATATTACAAAATTAATGTCATACACTGCCAATTACATAAAGCATCATTCAACCCATATATTTTCACACTCATCTCGAATATTTTGACTCCTTAACTCAACCACCACTTCATCAAATGTGTCAACATTTGGCATCCCTCTAGTAAATGGCTCACACTCAATTCTCACATCACCTAAGACATCATCACCAATAACATCATTATATTCTCTATTAGGCATTGATAACACTACCGACCAACCACGATGCATCGGGTCGTCAACAAAAAATACTTGTTTGACTTGAGAAGCCAAAACAAATTGGTCATTCCTATGTCCAATTTTACTTAAATCTACAAGGGTAAATCCAAGTTCGTCCACTACAAGACCAGAAGTATTATCAATCCAATCACACCTAAAGACTGGGATTGTAAACTTTTGGTAGTCAAGGTCCCAAATTTCTTGAATGACACCATAGAAACCCATATTTGAGAGAATTGGGTTTTTATCCTTGGCACTAGCAACTTGCATAGTATGTGCAAGTAAATAAACTCCACTATTTTGAGTTGTCCGCACATCATCTTGTGCCTTGATGTTGAATTTAATACCTTTAATGAGATAGCTCCTATATAATGGCACTGCCATGTTTGGACCATTGCTAGCCACCTTAAATTTTCTGATACGCCATGATTGTCTTCCTCATTAAGTTCACTTTGAACCTGCAAATTAATCATAACTTAATTCAATCTAACATAGAAAGAAGAAAATTAAAAGTCCAATATGTTATTCAATAACATATACCATGAAGCGTAGCCATTGAATGAAAGTGCTATTGTGCTTATCCTGCAGCCACTTTGTTCTCTTTCTAAATTTTGGATAAGCGGTCTTAATGTGGATCATATGTTGCCTACATGACACACAAAATTCAAGTATTACGGTCCCAAACATATAAGATAAACATAAGAAATAATTTAAAATGGAAACTTAAAGAATAACTCATACGTACTCGATATAAGGTAGGACTTCCTCCGTATTCTCCAAGACATATAGATGTGCTTGGTTCAACAGTCCCGATCAACTACGCTCACTGTGCAACCTGATAATGGCTTTGAAACTCCCATCGTTTGGCTTGAAGGCACTCCAACTGTACTAACATCGATAAATGCTCGGTACAAAACTCTACAGCTTCTTCAACTATATACCGCTCAAAGAATGCAACCTTCGGGACGAGTACGATTCTGAACATACCCCTTTAGCACTTTCATATATCTTTCAAACGGATACATCCATCTAAAATATACTGGCCCACATAGACGAACTTCTCTGACAAGATGTACTACTAGATGAACCATGATATCAAAGAATGAAGGGGGAAAGTACTTCTCAAGCAAACACAAAGTAACTACTACATCTTCTTCCAACTTATCTAGCTTGGAAACATCAACAGTCTTTGCACATATAGCATTGAAGAAGAAGCACAAACGAGTTATTGCATACCTTGCAGGCTTCTCCAAAACAGAATGAATTGCCACAGGGAGCAATTGTTGCATTAAGGTATGACAATCATGTGATTTAAGGCAAAAAGTCTTGAATCTTGTAAAGATACAAGATTTTTTATATTTGAAGAATAACCTTTAGGGACCTTCATACCATAGAAAGAATTGCAAACCTCTTTCTTCTCTGCTCTTGACAAATTCCAAGGCCCGGGAGGCAAACGAGTACGTTTTTCTCCATACTCGGGTTGCAAATCAGTTTTGACCCCCATATTCAATAAATCTAATCGAGCAGCAATCCCATCTTTATTTTTTCCAGGGATCTCCAGCAATGTACCAATGATACTATCACAAACATTCTTCTCAATGTGCATAACATCGAGGACATGCCTCACAGGAAGGTATTTCCAATACTCAAGATCAAAGAATATTGATTTCTTCTTCCAACAAACTCAGTCACCATCTTCAACCATAGGTTTCCCATTAAAAGCTGCACGTTACCTCCTATATGGATGATTGATTGGTAACCATTTTCTATGCCCAATGTAACAAATTTTGTGGCCATTTTTCAACCTGTGACTAGGTGTATCATCGCCGCATATTGGACAAGCTTTATATCCTTTAACAACACAACCAGATAAGTTTCCATAGGCGGGGAAATCATTAATTGTCCACATTAATGCAGCTCTAAGTGTAAAGTATTCTCCATTATGTGCATCATACACTCCTCCAATCCCATCCCACAAAGATGTTAAATCATCAATCAAAGGCTCCAAGTAGACATCTATATCATTTCCGGGCTGTTTAGGACCGGAAATCAATAAGGTCAACATCATGAACATTCGTTTCATGCACAGCCATGGAGGGAGATTATATGTAACTAAGATAACTGGCCAGCAACTATATCTGCTACTTAGAGATATAGTTTCTCGGCTCATTACCAAACTCGGGCCATTTATCATCAAGAAGTTTCAAGACGGAATCCACGGATGAGACATATAACCACAATTGATTTTCTAGCAGATGCCAAGTCAAACTCTTAGCGGTCTCATGTGATCGAAACATCCTTTTAAACCTTGGAATTGGAGGAAAATACCACACCACATTCGCTGGCACACCCTCTTTCAAGATTGAATCTTTGCCTTCCTTCCACCTTGAGATACCACAAGTAGGACAATGAGTTAAATCCTCATACTCCTTCCTATACAAGATGCAATCATTGGGGCATGCGTGCATTTTCTCATAACTCAGCCCCAATGCACAAAGTCTTTTTGCCTCATACATAGAGGCCGGTATTGTATTTCCTTCGAAGCAAATCGCCTTGAAGTATCAATAATTCTCAAAATGACATCACTCATCCCATGTTTTGCCTTCAAATTATACAACTTCACTAATGCCGATAACTTCGTGTACTTTCTACAACTAGGGTACAATGGTTGATCTCCATCCCCAATCACATTGGCAAACTCATAAGGATCAGATCCAAAACCACCAAAATCATTATCATCCATCTCTATTTCTTCAGACACAAAACTGTACCTACTATGGTCATCATCTTCTTCAACATTTCTACTAGCATTAGTAGTTGCTTCCCAAGGTTCTCCGTGAAATGTCCAATTCTTATAGCTTTGGTCAACTCCATTAAAGTATAAGTGATCCCTTATAATTCCAACCCCAAACAATTTCAAATTAACACATTTAACACATGGACAACGGATATGTGTTGTAGTTAGAAGATTTTCTACAGAAAAGTTCAAAAATGCTTCCACCCCTAACTCATATGCCTTCGATCTTCTATCCGAGTGCATCCATGACTTATCCATCTCCGACACTATACCCTATTATATATAATAAAGTGAAAAGACAAGCAATGACCATCACTATAGCAGATTATATAAAGTCTAATAGCAAGTAATATACAACATGAGACGACGGTTTTTAAACAAAAACAGACGTATTTGACATATATAGACGACGGATTTTCAACAAACGTCGTCTAATTATAACCACGACGGTAGTTAAATAACACCGTCGTGTATAGTAATAACGACGGTTTAAAGTAAAAACCGTCGTATGCCCTAAAACGCGTCGATATCCAGTTTATTTTCAAGATCCCAAAACCCTATTAAGAACACAACATATACATGAAACCAAGCATGAAACCAACATATACTAAGCATGAAAACAATAAATCCATTCTCAATTCAACATAACAGAGAGTGATTAAAAGATCCGACAAAATGAAATCCATTCCCTATTCAACATAACAGAGAGTGATCAAGAAAACATTAAACAGAAAATCCATGAACCCATACCTCCAACAACATTATTAACAGATCGCAAAACATATACCTAAAACCCTTTAACAAAACAACGTAATATCATTCAATGAATTTACAAGGGGAAGAGAGGGTTTGTACTTACAGGTTGGCAGAGCTCATAGATTATGACCAAATTGGATTTGACACAGCCTGGAGAGCCCAACTTTGAATTAGAGATGAAGTGAGAGAGCGAAATGTTATGTTGCGCGAAATCTGAAAATTTTAGGGTTCAGGGTTAGAAGTATAAAACTAAGAGCCAAATCTGAAAATTTTAGGTCCCGCGAATATTTTAAGAAAGCGCGCTCTTTAAAACATCGACCGAAAAAACAAACGTCGTTAAAATTTCACATTAAACATGACGCTTATTACATTAAGGACGTCGTGGTAAAACTATGTACGACTCAAAATCAAACAGAAGTCGCAAAACTATGAAAAACCACGTCTAGGTTAAGTAATTAACGATGTCGTAAATAACAATAAACGACACACGTGTAAACAGTAACGTCGTTTAAAAGAGAAACCATGGCGGATTTTTCACCATACGACGTAAAGTTAATATTCCACGACTCAATCACCGTCGTTAAAAGTAATACCCTAAACTTTAAAACCATAAATTATATATTTGTAAAATTTAATTTTATAAAATTATTTATGGTTTTACACCCTATATAACAAACATAAACCCTAAACCCCAAAAATTATACTTTAACCCTAAACCCTAATAAATAACAATCCTAAACCCCAAACCCTAAACCCTAAACCATCAAACTATATAAGTGATGTTAACTCATCAAAACTATTTTATTTTGGTTGATCATTTTAAACTTTTATTACTCAAACTGCATTTTTTTGGGGTTTAGGGGAAAGAAAATATATCAATGACTTCATAGGAGTTGAAGTTGAATTTTTCGGTTTTATTTTAAATTTATTTTTAAAATTTTGAATTAAAAATAATAAAATATTCTTATATCAACAACAAACCACGGCGGGGTTAAGTAACTAATGACGTTATAAACGATAATAAACGACTCACGTGTAAAAAAAGTCGTTTAAAAGAGAAACCATGTCGGATTTTTCACTATCCGACGTAAACTCAATATTCCACGACCCAATCACCATTGTTAAAAGTAATACTCTAAACTTTAAAACCATAAATTATATATTTGTAAAATTTAATTTTATAAAATTATTTATGGTTTTACAGCCTAACTATATAACAAACATAAACCCTAAACCCCAAAAATTATACTTTAACCCTAAACCCTAATAAATAACAACCCTAAACCCTAAACCCTAAACCCTAAACCATCAAACTATATAAGTGATGTTATGACTCATCAAAACTATTTTATTTTGGTTGGTCATTTTAAACTTTTATTACTCAAACTGCATTTTTTTGGGGTTTAGGGGAAAGAAAATATATCAATGACTTCATAGGAGTTGAAGTTGAATTTTTTGGATTTATTTTAAATTTATTTTTAAAATTTTGAATTAAAAATAATAAAATATTCTTATATCAACAACAAACCACGGCGGAGTTAAGTAACTAACGACGTTGTAAACGATAATAAATGACTCACGTGTAAAAAAACGTCGTTTAAAAGAGAAACCATGTCGGATTTTCATTATCCGACGTAAACTCAATATTCCACGACCCAATCACCGTCGTTAAAAGTAATACCCTAAACTTTAAAACCATAAATTATATATTTGTAAAATTTAATTTTATAAAATTATTTATGGTTTTACAGCCTAATATATAACAAACATAAACCATAAACCCCAAAAATTATACTTTAACCCTAAACCCTAATAAATAACAACCCTAAACCCCAAACCCTAAACCCTAAATCATCAAACTATATAAGTGATGTTATGACTCATCAAAACTATTTTATTTTGGTTGGTCATTTTAAACTTTTATTACTCAAATTGCATTTTTTTGGGGTTTAGGGGAAAGAAAATATATCAATGACTTCATAGGAGTTGAAGATGAATTTTTTGGATTTATTTTAATTTTTTTTTAAATTTTTTTAAATATTCTTATATCAACAACAAACCACGGGGGGTTGTTTCACTATCTGAAGTAAAATACATATTCCACGATCTGAATCACCGTCGTTAAAAAGTATTAACCTAAACCCTAAACTCTAAATTATATAATAAACGACTTACTTGTTCAAAGGACGTCGTTTAAAAGCGAAACCATGGCGAAATTTTCACTAAAACGACGTCCCATGTACGTACAAACGGTATAACACGTCTAAATATCATTTTACGTCGGTTTTTTACATAATTATGTCGTTGGAAAGTTATTACACGTCGGTTACGCAAGTTGTTTTTTCTTTTATATTATGAAAACCTCAACAAATTTTCAGGGAAAAAAGGATGTATATTATAGACAAAATTTGTACATTATATATTATAGACAAAATTAGTACATATAAAAATATCATGTGTTCCAAAAATCCTCTATTCCATATGAAGGCAAACAAACTCTGCCCATTCTTTCCTGACTTCATCAATGGCTGCTTGGGGGTATGGCGCTTGATCTTTTCCCTTGGCAAACTGCAATCCATAAACAATGATTATTAAGCTTTAAAAATAAAAAGAAATTCAGTCACAGATGACGCTTTTTTTCATAACCGACGTAGTCTATCGATTCAACGACGGTAATTTTAAAGGACCGTCGTTGATAATACAAAAAACCACATAAAATGTTTCTGAAACTTTTCTTCTTACCTTCTTCTCAAACTCCAATGAAGGATCCATGATGATGTCCCTCATGAAGCGCATCACATAATACCCGATTCGACACTGCTGGGTTGCTTTGGTGTGCCTGGCGAGTTTTCCAAATTGGTGCTTTACGGCCTGGTCTGCCTATGTGGGAATTATAAATTTTTAAAGCACTGTTCACGATGTTTTTGCCCTCCTCATCAACCACACGATTTCCAGGCAGAGGATCCAGAAAATAGACGGTTTCCCTCTTTGCTCTCACAATCAGCAAGACCCAATGACGGCTGCACAAAATTAAAATAAAAAACGACGGTTAATATAAAAAGTCAGCACAAGAAAACAAACGACGGTTATTTATAAAAACCGACGTATTATATAGTTTCACACGACGTAATAACGTAATCATCGACGTCATTATAAATTTATCACGACGGTAATTAACTACCGACGTGGTTAGTTGTTTCAAACGACCCAATAAATAAATAACCGACGTGGTTAGATGTTTCAAACGACACAAAATTAGTTAAATAGTTTTATAAGTGGTCAGTTAGTGAAAATCATACAAACAAAATCCTTTTCAAGGAGACTAACCCTGGATTGTAAGGCATCATGAAAATCTGTTCACCATCTGTTTTCAAGTCATCGCTACAATTGCGTGATCATCGATTAGTGACCCGGCGTTGGCACTAACTTGAGCAGGGTCAATAAAGCCAACCATGCTGCACATATTTGCTTCTCTCAAACGATCATATAAGCCCCTGAATATATAAAACAAACGACGGTTATTTATAAACAAACGACGTATTATACAATTTCACACGACGAACTGAAATAGAAACAGACGTTATAACTAATTTATCACGACGGTAAAAAAAGAACGACGTGGTTAGTGGTTTAAAACGACGCAATAATTAAACCACCGACGTCTTATGCTATAATGTTTGATATTTGATAAGGACAAACCTCATATATACTGCAACCACGGTAGCCCCAATTTCTTCCATGCCTGCAAACTGTGTAATATCTTCATGCAAGACGAAGGTACTGCGCTCTGCACCAAACACCTCCTTCTCAATTGTGAAGGTCATGATCTTCTCCTGAGGCTTTAGTGTCGTTTCCACATAACGACAAAGGGACTGTAAGGAAGATGGCACCTCCACATTTGAATAATCAACTACTTCATTACCCTGTTTAAAGAAATAAAGCAAAATAAAATGACGTGGTAATTCAATAAAAACGACGGTTTAAATTAAAAAACGTCGTCTGATAATAATTTAAACGACGGTAATAAAAAACCGTCGTTTTAAACAATTTATTACGTCATAAGAAATAAATTCCGACATCTAATTTGAAACAAACGACGGTTTAAAGAAAAATATCGACGTTTGAAATGTGAAAAACAAATAAAAAGTGAAAGTTATGAGAATATACCTCTTCGTCATGCTTTTCTTCATCTTGTTTTTCTTCTTTCTTCTCTTCATCATTTTTGTCTTCCTTTTTGCCTTCATCTTTTTCTCTCTTTTTTTTCTTCCTTCTTCCCTTCATCTTTTTCTTCTCCCTTCTTCTCTTCATCTTTTTTTCTTCTTTCTTCTCTTCTTGATTTTCTAAAGCCCCAGATTTTTGTTTTAAGTAATAAAGAAATATATATATATATATAAGACAGATTGTACAGAAAGTAAAAAAATTAAATCAAAACGTCGTGGTAAGGCATAACATAAGACGGTATGTAAGAATTATGGACGTCTTAAAATTATTAAACGATGGTAAATAATAAACGTCGTGGTAATTGTCTATTACGTCGGTAAGGACTAAAACCGTCGTCTAAAAACCACAAAGTACGACGTCTAATGGCGTGTAAAACAAGTAAACTAAATACGACGTGGTATTTAAATAAAAACGACGGTTTATTTATAAAATCGTCGTGGTATAGTTTTAAAATGACGGGTTTCTTCATAATAACGACGTCTAATGTTTTAAAAAAAAACAGAGAATTCAAAGTTCAGATATGTTACCGTTTCTTCCTGCTGTTCCCCATTTTTGGCAGTATCATCCTCTAAATGTAGGGATCTCACATCAGCCCCAGAACAGCTTGCTTTATCAGACATTGGATTTTTGGGACTTTGCTCTAGACCTTGGTTTTGACAGGGGCTAGTTTTCGGTTTAAGCATGCTTGGATCAAAATTGGGGATGAGTTGGGAAAGCTGACTTAGTATATGTTCCCTCTCAGCCTCTACCAATTGTTTGGTTCTAGCCTCCATCCTTAAAGCCTCTTCCCTTGATCTAGCTTCCATCTTCTTAGTCTCTTCTTGAAGGACAATTCTTACACTTTCCTTCAATTGATCGGCAAACTTTACCCTCTGTTGTCTAGGTAAATTGAAGAATTGCCTAGGGGAAATCCCAGCACCTACCCCTCTTACTCTCCCTGGATGCTCGGGACCCAAAGCCAAGGTCAACACATCATTACTGCCAGTTACACTAAGACTGCCTTCAGCCACTTGTTTTTGCAATTCATCCTAAAACAAAGACATATAAAAAAGTCAGCACAAGAAAACACACGACGGTTATTTATAAACAAACGACGCATTATATAATTTCACACGACGAAACAACATAGAAATCGACGTTATAATACATTTATAATGACCTTACTTAAATAACGACATGGTTAGTTGTTTCAAACGACGAAATAAATAAACCACCGACGTCTTATGCTATAATTACAGAAAACAGAGTTGTGATTCCAGATTTAGATCTTTCACGACGTTTTTGAAAATATTTCGGACGTAGTAATATAATTCACACGCGAAAAAATTAACCACCGACGTCTTATGCTATAATTACGAAAAGCGAGTTGTGATTCCAGATTTAGATCTTTCACGACGCTTTTTAAAACATTTCGACGTAATAAAATCATTCACACGACGGAAAAATATAACATAAGACGTAATAAGAATTATACACAGTTTAATAAAAATTTAAAACAGAGTATGTAGGCTTACAATTAATTTTGCTTTCTCTGCCACCTTTGGATCCGGGATGTTATCATGTTTGTCCTGTCTAGCTTTCTTCCATAAGGTAGATCGATCAATTTCTACCCCAGGCATGGTTTCTCTAATTGATCCTCCAAACCAGCATATCCTTTTCGAGACAATCGATGATTGTACTCAAGTTTCTCCCTAATTTGTGAATGTTGAGAATGCACAGACTCAAATTCTTTGGATAACCTTGAAGCTACAAAGGCATCCCATTCTGCTTTCTCTATGAATTTATATACTTCAGGGGGTTGGCTTAATTTCTCCCTCTCCTTGATGTATGGAAGGATATAATGCCTCGTTAGTGTAGACTTGAAATCCTTCCATTTCTTGGCAGCAGAAGATAACACCGAGGTCTTGCCCCTTGACCTACCACAAAAGCCATGTCAACGGCTTCCCAAATCTGCTCCTTTATATCCTTGGGGATTTCAGCCCATTTCTTGTCCACAAGTGGGACTCTGGAGCGTGCCAACACACCAATGTAGGACTGCATCTCAGTATGTGCAGGGCCACATCCTTTCCCCCTTTATTGTACTCAACAACTGGCTTGATTTTCTGCAATTTTCTCTTCACAACACGAGGCATTGTGCTCATACCTCGACCTGACTTTGAATCCTCAGAAATTGTTGTCGTGCTGGTTGGTTCTGTCTCAGCAGATGAAACAAACTTCATCTTCTTCAAGGGCTTGTCTTGAGGAGTTACCATTCCAAGCTCCTTACCTCCATTTTTTTGGAGCCAGAGTCCTTACTTTCGTCTTGAGAAACCATGGTTACAGAAAAAACAAACCATGCAAGTGAAAATATTTCAGGAAAAAATTAGAACACAAACGACGGTTATTTATAAAATACGACGTATGATAAGATTTTACACGACGTAATAACATAACATCAGACGTAATAAATGTTTAAAACGAGAGTATTCAAACAACGACGAAACAATATTACAGAAGACGTAATAAGAACTTATTACGGCGATATTTACACGACGTCGTGATATTCAAATTCACACGACGTAAATATTAATATAACGTCGTGTTATGGATATTCACACGACGTAAATAATAAGCTACCGTCGTATTTATAAGAAACCAAAAACCTTTTTCTTTCTCTGTGAATGTTTGATTGCAGGTTTAATTTCTCTGAAACATGGTTTTTGTTTTCCTAATTTGATAAAATACAAAGAAAAAGAAAGAAAGGTTTGACATCTTTTATAGACGACGGTATCTTAGTATAACGTCGTGGTATGAACATTCACACGGCGTCAATAATAAGATACCGTCGTCTATATAAGATACCAAACCCTATTTTCTTTGTCTTTGTATTTTATCAAATTAGAAAAAACGAAAACCATGGTTCAGAGAAATCAAACCTGCAATTAAACAAGCAAATAAAAAATTGACCATCATTTTAAAAACAACTTAGATCAATTTTAAGACGACGCTAGGACGACTGACGAACCGTCGTGGTCTACATATTTAACCACGTAAATAAGAAGCTACCGTCGTCTTATTTAGTTGAATTAGTTGTGTTCAAAGTTGGAAACTTTCCCTCTCTGTCTGTGTATTTTATCAAACTTGGAAAGAATAAAAATGATTTTCGCCAGAAAAAAGGTAAAAAGATTTTGAAAACAAAAACCGTATGAGCATGCAAAATAGCAACAAAAATAGTGAGAAATGAAAGCTTACCTTTTGCGTGCAATGAAAGCTTTCTCTCGGAGTTTGGTGTTTAAGTTCACTGCAGCGAAGACGAGAGGAAGGCGATGAGATACTCGACAAGGAAAAAGACGAAAAGTTTTCTGGGAGATTGAAATTTTTCTCGGGTTTGGAAAGCATCGTGTGTAAGTCGGTAGACGAAAAGTTGTATATGTATACAAACCGTTTCTTAGTAATAAGACGGCGGTTTACATAGAACGACGACGTATTAATAGACAAACTAGGACGTGGTAAATAAATACGATAGTAGTGTTGTAGATACTGCTGTAGTAAACTCCTAAATAAAAGTCGATAAATCAATATCTTGCGTCATGGTAGAATTATTTACACGACGGTTTTTTGTAATGTGCCGACGTTTATTTTTATAATATACGTCATTTTGTTGTAATATACCGACGTGGAATTTTGTAAATAGACGGCGGTTTTTGTAAGGACCGCTGTTGGTTTTAAAAATTTATTGTATAAATTTGTCGCTTTCTTTCAGTTTTCATTTAGGTTTCCAAGTTCTTCCTCTCTCAAAGACACTCTCTCTCACATCTCGAAGACAATAATTTGGATGTCTTTCTCAAAGAGAAATGGAGCTTACTCTCCAACAAATCTATGTCCACAAGAGGAAGCTTGTCAATCCTGATAGGAGACTTAGTGCTTCTGAATACTCCTTGCTTTCCATCAAAAGAGATGCAAGCCTGACCTCCTCGCTGTCGAAGGAAAGTTAAGCTTCTCGAAACCTGAAGATCAGATGTCAGCCTCTGCTCGATTTTCTTGGCTAAGAAGATCCGTCAGGTTTGTGATAGAAGAAGATGGGTTATCGGCATTAGTGAAGAAGATGGGTTATCCGTAGAGCTTCTGAAGAAGAAGATGGGTTTTCAAGAATGCGATAAAGAATAGAAATGGCTTCAGAAAGAGAACGGTTAAAGAAATTGAAACAACGACGGTTTTATGTTCTACCGACGTCTTTTTGTAAACTAAGACGACGTAATAATTTTTTCGCGACGTGTATTCGTTTTAAAAACGTCTTATGTGTAATATAACCGACGTGGATTGTATTTTTATAATTATAAATAGAATTTTTTTCCCTTGTTCTTTGAGCTTATTTTTCAAAAACAGTGCCTTATAAATAGAGTTTTTTTTCCCGAGGAAATTAAAGTTCTAGAATTTGTAAAGTTTCTTTTCTGGAGGACTGATTTAAATCAAATACCAATATAAAAAATAACGACTGTTTGTTGTTATACCGTCGTCTTTTTTAACTAAAACGACGCAATATTTTTTTTGCGACGTGGATTCGTTTTTCAAACGTCGTTATGTGTAATATAACCGACGTGGATTGTATTTTTATAATTATAAATAGAATTTTTTTTCCCTTGTTCTTTCAGTTTATTTTTCAAAAACAGTGCCTTATAAATAGAGTTTTTTTTCGAGGAAATTAATGTTCTAGAATTTGTAAAGTTTCTTTTAAGGGGACTGATTTAAATCAAATACCAATATAAAAACAACGATTGTTTGTTGTTATACCGTCGTCTTTTTAAACTAAAGCGACGCAATATTTTTTTCGCGACGCGGATTCGTTCTTTTCTCGGTGTGATTTAAATTAAATACGAATATAAAAACAACGATTGTTTTTTGTTATACCGTCGTCTTTTCTTGTCGTCTTAAGTAAGACTAAAACGACGTAATGCATTGTTAACCGACGTGGATTATTTTTGTTAAACGTCGTTATGTGTAATATAACCGACGTGGATTTGGTTTTTTAATTATAAATAGGGTTTTTTTTCACGGGTGCTTTCAGTTTTAGTATTCGATTAGGGTTTCAACTTCTTCTTGCCCCTTTCTCTGTCTCACCTCATCTCTTGGGAGGCAATTGCTTGAATGTTGGTTTGTGTGTATGTTTGTGTATCTGATTCACAAACATACACACATCACCAATTTTCAAAAAATTGTCTCTCTGATTGCAAACATGTGGCTGTCGTCGTGAAGTTTTAGGAGGCAATTGTTTGGATGTTGATGTGTGTGTGCGTTTGTGTAGATACACAAATGCACACACATCATCCACTTCCAAAAAATTGTCTCTCTGATTGCAAATCTGAGGCTGCCGTCAACTTTCAGAATCAATTTTTGGATGTTAATGTGTATGTGCGTTTGTGTATCTCAAAGACACAAATACACATACATCATTAACCTCTAAAGTATTGTCTTTCTGGTAAGATTATGATGAGCAATAGAGTTCCATCTTGTAAGATTTCCTAACCCTTGTGATCTCAGAAAAATCTGATTATGTCGGCGGTTTTCTATATAAACCGTCGTGGTTATTTCAATTCTTGTCATTAAGTAGATCTACCGACGTAGGATAACAAAATCCAAGAAATAAATTGTTAAAAAAAATTCTTATTCAGACGGCGGTTTAAATATAATGTATGACGTATAAAGTGGATAAATACGACGTTAAATTGTATAATACGTCGTTAAATGAAAACCCCAACTTGGTGAGATTTAAAGATATTGTCGTAGAAATACGAGAAAGACGTCGTTATATTTATCTTTGCCGTAGTTGTACATTAATTTAATACGGCGATATTTTGTATTTTACCGCCGTGGATTTATTTGTAATTATACGGCGCCTTATACGAAAACTTGGTCGTGTTAATGTCCGGTAAAACGGCGGCATTTTTTGAAATCGTCGTCTTTACTTTCTACGTCGGTCGGTTCATAACTTCCGCCGTTATTTGTTGGCTATGATTTCACCACTTGAAAATCCTATTTCAATAAGACGTCGGTTTTTTAATTAAGTACGTCGTGTTATAGAAACAGCCATTTGAATCTCCATTTTTTAGTTGTCTAAAGTGTTATTACACGGCGGTTTTATAAAACCGTCGTCTTTTAAAAAACAACGACGGTTTTCACTTAGACCGTCGTGTTTTTCTGGTCATCTTTTTCACTTCTTGTAGTAGTGTCCCAATGTAAAATACGAGTGCTATCAATATCAATAAAACCAAGACTTTTGTAAGTATCAAAATGTCTTCAATTATTCTACTTTCAATTATATACATTTTGAGTATGTTCATCTATGCATTAATTTCATTCATGCATTCAGGTTATAGGTCAAGGAAGGATTAAATTCCTTAATTCAAAAACTAACTCTACTGCTCTTTATGTGCCTTCCTTTCCATTCCAGCTCATGTCAATTGGAAGGGTAACTAATTCTCTAAATTGCAATGCTATTTTTTCCCCTCATGATGTGATTTTTCAGGATCAAGTCACACTGAGGATGATTGGTAGATGGCATTATTTGAATGGCTTGTACATCTTACATCAAATGCCCTCAAAATCTACAACAGGGGTGTTCCAAGCTAGTTCTTGTCCAAGTTGTGTTGGAACCCCCCAACAAAATGGAATAGCCGAAAGGAAGAATCGTGATCTTCTTGAAAAAAAACAAGGTCTATTATGTTGAATATGAATGTCCAAATTTTTTTTGGTCACATGGTGTTCTTACAGTAGCATATCTAATCAATAGGCTACTCAGTCGCATTCTCAAGCTTAAGTCTCCCTTGGAAATTCTCAAGAAAAGGAAGATTGATTTATCTCATTTATGGGTCTTCACTTGTGTGTGTTATGTTCATGTTCAAGCTTCAAACCGTGACAAACTTGATTCTCAAGCTGTTAAGTGTGCTTTCATTGGTTATTCCACAACTCAAAAGGGTTACAAATGTTATGGTGTAAAAGCAAGACGGGTTTTGATCTCATGAGATGTCAAGTTTGATGAATCCAAATCTTTTTTTGAAAAGACTTCAGAGAATAATCCTCAGAGGGAACAATTATCTGATAGTATTCTATTACCATTGATAGAAACAGATTTTTTTCCTTGTTCATCAAATGATATTCCAGATGAGAATTTTTTTCCTGAGCATAATGATGAGCATAGGGTTGAAAGTCCTAATGGTGTTCAAACTGAAATAAATGGTGAGTCGGAAGTTACTGTCATCGCTGCACCACGACGCAATCCTATAAGAGAATGACATTAGCCAGCAAGACTGAAATATGACATTACTTTTGCATCCAGGTATCCTATAGAGAACTACATCTCTACTGTAAATGTATCTTTGTCTCATGTTGCCTTTTTAAGCAATATTTCAAAATATTGTGAAGCATCTTCCTTTGAAGAAGCGAATTCTCAGTCCGTTTGGAGAGATTCTATAAGGGGAGAACTTCAGGCCCTTTATGAAAATTGCACTTGGAGTATTGTTAAATTGCCACAAAGAAAAATGGCAGTTGGATGTAAGTGGGTTTACAAGACTAAATTTAAAAGTGATGGCTCTCTTGAAAGGCATAAAGCCAGGCTTGTTGCAAAGGGGTTTACTCAAACGTTTGGGGTTGACTGCAAAGAAACTTTTGCCCCAGTGGCTAAAATGAATACTGTGAGAGTTCTGTTGTCAGTTGCAGTCAACAATGATTGGCCACTCTTCCAAATGGATGTAAAATATGCTTTTTTACATGGAGAGTTAGAAGAAGAAGTCTACATGAGCTTACCTCCTGGACATCCTCATGAAAAACAAGAAGGTATGGTCTGCAAGTTACACAAGGCTATCTACGGCCTTAAGCAATCACCAAGAGCTTGGTATGCGAAATTAAGTTATGTTCTTGAAAGTATAAAATTTCAGCGGAGTTCTGCTGACTCATCTTTATTTGTTAAGGATGAGAAAGGTAGCAAACTAATAGTGCTTATATATGTTGATGACATTATTATCACTGAAAGTAATCTTGTAGAAATTACCAAGCTGAAGTTCTTTCTTCACCAGAAGTTTGCCATTAAGGATTTGGGATCCTTAAAATATTTTTTGGGGATCGAAATTGCTGCGTCTAGGAAAGATCTATTTTTTAACCAACGGAAATTTGTCCTTGATCTACTATAAGAAACAAGAATGATGGAGACGGAACCTATTGCCAATCCCATAGAAGTCAAGAAAAAACTTGGTCTTGATGGAGAATTGTTATCAAATGTTGGTTGCTATCAGCAGCTAGTTAGCAAGCTTATCTATCTCACCATCACTCGTCCTGATATTGCTCATGCCGTTAGCCTGGTCAGCCAACATATGCATGCTCCAAGAACCACTCACTTGCAAGCTGTCAAGAGAATTCTTCGATATTTAAAGGGTTCCCTTGGTCGTGGAATTCTAATGAAAAAGAATGGGAACGCTAATATTATTGGGTATTCAGATGCCGATTGGGCAGGATGTACAGTTGATCAAAAATCCACCATTGGATATTACACTTTTGTTGGAGGGAATCTGGTTACTTGGAAGAGTAAGAAGTAAAATGTCATTGCTCGATCTAGTGCCAAAGCCGAGTACAGGGCCATGGCTTCTCTCACTTGCAAATTAATTTGGCTTCACAGTCTTTTGAATGACTTGGGATTCACAGATCCTAAACCCATGACCTTGTTTTGTGATAATCAAGCTGCAATCCATATTGCTGCGAATCCTGTCTTTCATGAACAAACGAAGCATATTGAAGTAGATTGTCATTGTATTCGAGAAAAAGGTGCAATCCAATATTATTCGCACACCCTTTATTCGAAGCAACAAAAAATTGGCTGATGTCTTCACTAAAGGGCTCTTCTTAGCTCAATTTGAAAGTCTTTTGTCTAAGCTTGGTTCAATCAATATTCTCGCACCAGCTTGTGGGGGAATGTTGGAATAATTTCTCTGATTAATACTCACCTATATTACCGTTGGACCAAGGTTCTTAATTGTACCACTATATTGGAATTGGAACAATCTTCCTGGGACTGCATACTATAAGAGAGTTTTGCATATATATATATATATAAGAGCAAGCAACTCTCTTTCAAGTGGATGTAGGCTATATCAAGTAGCTAAACCACTATAATTATGTGTGTCTTATTCTCCTTATTTCTCGTCATCTATTTCTTTATTAGGATACAGAGAAAGTGTAATAGATACCTTGGATGGGTCTCTGAAACATTGTTGGATTCGTCACTCAATGCTTGCCAAATCCCTGTACGAAGTAGTCTCGCCAAATCCCTGTACGAAGTAGTCACCAAATCAACCTCTAACAGAATTGCTCTGAACCCAAACCCTTAAGCCTTCTCAAGGAGGGAGAGAAGAGTTCGAGATCAGAGACGATTGAGAGCCAGCCATAGGGGATAATCACAACCATAGTCTAAAATATTGATAATATCGACGAAATATCAAGGATATTATCTTTTTTTCGAGTCGCGGATATTTTGGAACGTATCCATACACATATTGTATAAATATCGATAATATCAACAATAATATCGAAAAATATCGATGTTGATAATTTCGTTCACACTTCAGCAGTATTTTGTCAAAATATCGCTATAATATTGAAAATATTGAAAATATCGATGTAATGGAAAAAAAAGGAAAAAAACACAAAAGGGATTCAAACGCTTACCATTTCACTCCTCCAACGCCTTAACCACCATATTGCTTATGATTTTGTGATAATATACTAAATATGTATATTTATATTGTTTTGTTTTGAACAATTACATGCAAAACTATTTTGGGGATTTTTCATTTCATGACTGCTCTTCACAATACACTTCCTCTACACATAGGGATGATAAAGATAGTGAACATTTTGAACCTCACAAGGACTCTATATGGTACTAAGTTACTCATGTATCTTATCATGCAATGTATAAAGTGTAAAATATTGGAGTAAATCATTATATATAAATTATTATGGTGTGCTTAATCTTCTTTCATTAATTACTACATATTTTCTATACTCACAGTGTTTGTCAACTCGCTATATAATCAACTTAAATCAGTTAAACCTATCATGCAATGCATTTCCCTCCAATTTTTTGTGATAAACTAGTAGATAATTAATTGAATAAACATTCTCCAAAGTTTCAATAAAAATTTCCAAGTTTTTCTTACAATTTCCATAGTTTTTATTCAATTTTTATCGATATCGATAATATCCCGATATTTCCATAGAAATTTTTGTATTTTTAGACTACCGATATTTCGGATACCATCAATATTTTAGACCTTGGTCATGACTGAGAGGTCGAGAGCAGAGAGAGAAGAACTTTGTGTGCTTCACGATTTTTTCTTTTTGAGAGTTAAGAGAAGAACTTTGGGATTTTTGACAAGGAGAGAAGAGAAAGAGAGAGAGAGAGAGAGTTAGGTTTAAGACTTGGTGAATTTTTTTGAGGGAAAAGGTGAATTTTTTTCAGGGAAAAGGATGACATTTTTTTGGGGTAGTTGACCTGGGTATAACACATCGGTCATTGAAACTTTTATTTAAAAAAAACATGAATATATGGCATCAATTGAAATATCGATCAATGCTACTTCCATATAACGACATCGACTCAGATTGCTCAATGTTGGTTGTGATGTCTTTACACCCTTATGGCCTTGTTTTTTATAAAACTGAAGCCTAAGAGACTAATAACATCAATTTCATGTTTTACGGATGCCTATTAAGTGTTGCCTAAAGTGAATTTTGGCATAGTGTCAACATGACCGTATAGTGCCCTCAAAGATTAACAACATAGCCACAAAACATCTATGATGCCTCAAGTCTAAGGATTAGTTTGCACTATTACAATTTATGAGTTCCAGCTTGACATGTGAGTAAAGACTTCCATACTGTAACTCATGTGTTGGATCGCGTTCAGTGTACTTATTCTTCTACAAGCACCTACAGACATATCGATATGTCTCCACACTTAATGACTTGAGACCTTGTCATTCCCTACATATAGAGATGATGCTGTGTGTATTGGTCTTTGTGGAATATTGACGCCCAATCAATATTCCTATGACTAGAAGATTCATTGCAAATTCAGCTGGTAAAGTTCAACCATTTTCCTCTTTGTTAAATCAAAGAAGGAGAATCTTTTGAATGGATAGCAGCCCACTAGGAGGCTTTTAACCAAATAAAAAAAATATTTGTCTAACCCACCAGTTCTCATGCCACCCAAAAGGGGTAGACCTCTCAAGTTGTAGATCTCTGCCCCGGAAAATTCTATTGGAAGCCTTTTGGCTCAAGATATTAATGAAGGAAAAGAGCAGGCAGTATATTGCTTTAGCAGAATATTGCAAGAGGTGGAGACTAGATATTCAGCGATAGAAAAACTTGTGTTTTACCTTGTACTTCACTGTTGTGGAACTCAAGCATTATATATTGCCTTATACTGTCCATATTATTGCCAAAACAGATCTCATAAAGTACATGTTGTCAAGACCTGTTTTGAGGGGTCGCACTGGCGAATGGACTTTGGCTTTGTCAAAATTTACTTTCAGATATGTGCCACAAAAAGCAGTAAAAAAGGGCAGGCAATAACAGATTTTCTAGCAGCTCATCCTAGTGTGGAGATTGAAGACATGAACACTCTAGAGATTGCCAATGTCAAACTCCAGGCTGATCTGAAGTCAAATATCATCCAATCTATCATAACAAGACTAGTCCTTCTCAAACAGAAATATGGAAAGATGTACATCCATATGCCTATCCGAACTGTGGAAATCAAGCCATGGAAGCTCTTCTTCGATAGGTCCAAAATTGAAACTTCTACTAGAACAAGTATAGTCTTGGAATACCCACAGGGGGTCAGATATGCTTATTCATTTCATTTGGATTTTGAAAGCACCAATAATCGAGTTGAATATGAGGCCTTAATTATAGGGTTGGAAATGTTGTTGGAACTCAATGTCCAATATTTGGCAATCTTTGAGGATTCACAGCTTGTGCTGAGGCAGTTGACTAATGAATATAAATGCAGAGATCCAAATTTGGCAGCCTATTATGTGGCACCTAAAATTTATGCTCTGAATTTGTTGAAGTAATTGTAGAACACATAGCAATGGAAAAAAACTTAGCAGCCAATGAGATGACTCAAGTTGCTTATAGGATTCAAATTAAAGACAATGAATCAGAAAGGATCATCAAGGTCTAGAAAAGAAGTTTACCCTTTGTGCGCACTAGAGGAATGCATATGGAGTTGAATATTGTTGATGTACATGATTGGAGAAAGTCTCTAATCGAATACCTCACTAATCCTTTGCCAAGGGTTAATAATAAAATCATGGCGCAAGCTTTGAATTATGTAGTCATCAATGGGGAACTCTTTAGAAGAACATCTTAAGGTGCCTTTGCAAAGAAGATTCCATGCGGGTTATGGCGGAGGTCCATGAAGGATCGTGTTGAGCTCATCAGTTAGGTAAGAAAATTAAATGGCTCTTGGCAACATACGGTTACTTTTGGCCCCACATGGAAAAGGATTGTTTCAACTATGAAAAAGGCTTTGAGATTTGTCAGAGTTATTCATAATGAGCGTCGGGGTTGTTCCAACTAACCACGGCAATTTATTCATAAAGACCGCCGTATTAACTTCATACACCATGTTAGCCAAAATACTCTTTTGTCGTGTAAAATTGTAAATAACCATAGTGGTTTATTCAAAATAAGCGATGAGGACACTTCTATAGTGTAAAAGTATAAATAACCACAACGGTTTTGGAATACTAAAAGTCATTTGACTTTATTATCAACCACGTCGGTTTGTATAGGTATTGCGTCGTATTAACAAACATACTAGAGCAGTTTTTATAAAAACCGTCATGTTATGAAACTTTGTGATTCTATATAAACTTTTGCGTCACCTTTTCTAAAATTTTATGTTCTCTTGAACCGATAAAATATTTCACTCTCCTCTTAGTTTTCCTTCCCAAAGTGGCATGTCTGAATCTCGTCATTTTCCTCTCCTCCTCGCCTTCATCTCTAATTCTCGAAAGGTTATGTCTGAAGCAAACTTTCTTTGCACGCTAAAGGTTTTTTCTCACTCTTTTTTTTTTTGGGTCAAAATCATTTTACTTTTTTTTGGTCAAAATCATTTAAGTCTTTTTTGTCAAAATCATTTCTAAGTTTGATACCATGAAAGAAAGTGTCTGGAAATAAGACTCTGTTTTCGAAATAACGACGTCTTTCATTGTTTTGAATAATATTAGTAGTCACTCACTCTCACAACGTGTTAAGATGACGGTTTTGTCTTGTTTACGTCGTTTTAATTTTCACACCACGACGGTAATCAACTCCGTCGTGCGTCGTGGTTTGATAATTAAAACGACATAAACAAGACAAAACCGTCGTCTTATTAAGAGTAAAATACAAAAACAATCGTGGAAAAGGAAGATCTGGCCCTTTTTTTTCTTTTGTTTTTACTCTTAATAAGACGATTGTTGTTTCTTGTTTACGCGTTTTATTTATCACACCATGATGGTGCTTAAATGCAAATCATGCTAAAGGAAATAGCATGACAGTAATTGTTATCTAGCAACGTGTGAAATATAATATTACGTCGTGTTTTTCAAATAACCATTGTTTTTTCCCTTGCAAGTTATATTTCTCTCTAAACATGGTTTCTAAATCTCAAAGTAAGGAGGCTCAAGTTTCAAAAGCTCAAAGTAAGGAGCTTGCAGTTTCAAAGGCTCAAATGAATGAAGACAAAGCAATTCAAAGCAAAACCTCGAAGAAGATGAGATTTACTTCAACTACTGAGAAAGACCCTAATAGCTCAACGACATTTGATGAGGAGCCAAAGTCAACTCGTGGTATCAACACAATAAGCCTTGTTGTGAAAAGGAAAATCCAAAAGATTAAACCCGTAGTTGAGTACAATAAAAGGGGCAGACCACATGGCAAGGCTGCTGTTGGGATGCAATCGTATATTGGTGTTTTGGCATGCACCAAAGTCCCTCTTGTGGACAAGAAATGAACTGAATTTCTCAAGCGTATAAAGGAGCAGATTTGGGAAGTTGTTCAGATGGCTTATGTTGTTGGGCAAAGGGGCAAGAAGATGGTGTTATCGTCTGCCTCAAAAAAATGGAAGGATTTCAAGTCTTCCTTAACGAGGCACTTTATTCTTCCATTCACAAATGACAAGGACAAGTTAAAAGAACCTCCTCAGCTATATAAATTCGTAGAAAAATTGGATTGGGATGCCTTTGTAGCTTCAAGGTTATCCCTAGAATTTGTGGCTATGCATACTGAATAGTCACAGAGAAAGGAGAAAATGCAAGTACAACCATAGGTTGTCTCCAAAAGGGTATGTTGGTTTGGAGGACCAATTGGAAGAAAGTCTGAATTATTGGATTGAATAGGACATCATTAAAGTACTTGATGTCAACTTTAATGAGTTGATGAATTTCAAGATTGAATGTGGAAAGCTGCAGGAAGCAATTGAGACGCTACAAGATCAAGTGATGGATCTAGGGCTAGAAATTGGAATGCTAACACAAGATGAAAATCTAGAAGAAAATGGTATTGGCTAGCCTCAAAGTATCATGAACATAAGCGACGTGAAAGACGAGTAAAGGGGAAAGCATCTACGTTAATAAGCTTTGAAATTATAAGAGAGATTGTTGGGGTTGTAACATCTCACATCAACTAACGGAGAGGGGGTGATGTGCCTTATATGTACATGCCCGCTTCCATCTAGCACGAGGCCTTTTGGAAGCTCACTGGCTTTGGAGTCATGAAAACTCTGAAGTTAAGCGAGTTGGGGGCTAGAGCAATTCTAGGATGGGTGACCCACTGGGAAGTTGCTCGTGAGCTCCTAGAAACAAAACCGTGAAGGTAGAGAGGGAGGCCCAAAGTGGACAATATCGTGCTACGGCGGAGCTGATCCCGGATGTGACAAGGTAATTTCAAAGGTCAGAAGTTTAGGAAATAAAAAGTTAGAATCTAAATGGTTTATCTATTATGTCTAGTTTATGAGTTGAAGTTAATGTAAGGTTTAGTGGGTATAATGGTTATGGTTATGTTTAATGTTGAGTTAATATTATGGCCTATAAATAGGAGTTGTATCCACTCTATGTGTGGGAGTATTATGTGTGTGTTGTAGTAGAGTATTTGAAGTATCAATCTTATTAAAATTTGTTTCAAGTAAGTTAATATAGGAGCTCTGCGAAGCAATACTTCAAATACTCTACTACAACACACACTTGATACTCTAAATGCACACTAACATAAAGTGGATGCAACGCCTATTTATATGCCACAATATTAATCATAACCATTATACCTACTAAACCTCACATTAACTTCAACTCATAAACTAGACATAATATCTAAATCCTTTTAACTTTTTATTTCCTAAACTTCTGACATTTGAAATTATTCCAATAGTTGAGAGGAAGAATAGGGTTCTCATAGAAATGGCAAGAGTCATGCTAAATAGTATGAACTTAGCCAAACATTTTTGGGGTGAAGCTGTCAGTACAACTTGTTACATTTCCAACCGAGATTTCTTGAGACCTGAAACTAGAAATACACCTTATGAACTTTGGAAAAGTAGAAACCAAGTGTGTTGTATTTCAGGGTATTTGGTATTACTTGCTACATCTTGAGAGATCGAGAACACTTGAAAAAATTTGATCCCAAGTGTGACAAAGGAATATTTCTAGGATATTCACTTACTAGTAGGGCTTATAGGGTATACAACTATTGAACCAAATATGTGATAGAATCAATAAATGTCACCATTAATGATGTTGTTGTTCCAATGAAGATAGTTGAGGATGATGATGACTTACTTCCTGATGAGCAAGCCAATTGTCCTTAAGGTTGACTTGTCAACTTATGGAAATCCATCCGAAGTCATTATCACATCTGGTGGCTCTCCTTCTAAATTACCAGTTCAAGTGGAACACCAGCAAGCCACTAATACTCATTCCACTCAAACTGAGAGTGTCATTATTAGTCTTTTTGACCAAGGTGTTAGAACTAGACATCAAATTGCGAAAGAAATCAGTCATGTTTGTTATGTTTCAAATGAAGTGGCTTCTTGCTATGCAAGAAGAACTTAATCAGTTTGTTCAAAATGAGTCTGGTATCTTGTTCCTAGGCCTATGGATACAATTATCATTGAAACCAAGTGGATCTTTAAAAACAAAACTGATGAACTTGGTAATGTAATTAGGAACAAGGCTAGACTTGTAGCCTAGGGATGCACTCAGATGGAGGATGTTGATTTTGATGAAACCTTTGCCCCTGTTTCAAGGTTGGAGTCTGTTAAATTTCTTCTTGCTATTGCTTGTCATTTAAATTTCAAATTGTTTCAAATGGATGTTAAAACTTTTTTGAATGGAATCTTGAATGAAGAGGTCTATGTTGAACAACCTAAGGGTTTTGATATCCTCATCATCCAAATGACGTGTTTAGGCTCAAAAGACTCTTTATGGTTTGAAACAAGCACCTAGAGCTTGGTATGAGAGATTATCATCTCATTTGGTAGGAAATGGCTATGTTAGAGGCTCTGTGGATAAAACACTATTTGTGAAAAAGTTTTAAAAAAAAAGATGTTACGATTGCTCAAGTCAACATGGATGATATCATAGTTTGGTCTACCTCTGAGTCTTATGTTCAAGAGTTTATCCATGTCATGACTAGTGAATTTGAAATGAGTCTTGTTAGTGAACTTAATAAATTTCTTCGGTTACAAATCAAACAAGGGCAAGATGGGATCTCAATTTCCTAGTCCAAATATGCCAAGAACTTAGTCAAGAAATTTGGTATGGATTCAGCAAAAACTTCCATGACTCCAATGAGCACCTATGCTAAATTGCATAAAGTCTTATGTGGGAAGTCAGTAGATCAAACTATTTATAGAATAATGATTGGCAGTCTTCTTTATCTGACTGCAAGCAGACCAGACATTGCTTTTAGTATAGGAATAGGTGCTAGGTTTCAAAGTGATCCAAAAGAATCTCATCTCATTGGTGTAAAGAGAATCATCAAGTATGTAAGTGGTACCATTGATTTTGGTCTGTGGTATACTTTAGATACTAATTATTATTTAGTTGGTTTTAGTGATGCTGATTGGGCTGGATGTTGTGATGATAGGAAGAGTACGTCTGGGGGAGTCTTCTATATTAGGAACAATCTTGTTGCTTGGCATAGCAAGAAACAAAATTATGTGTCCATGTCCATTGCTGAGGCAGAATATGTAGCAATTGAAAGTTACTACACTCAACTTCTCTTGATGAAACAAATGTTGTTTGACTATGATTTTTGTCTGTCTACATTTATGTCTACTGTGACAACATTAGTGTCATTGATATCTCATAAAATCTTGTCCAACACTCAAGAATTAAGCACATAGATATAAGGCATCACTTCGAGATCTTGTGGAAAACAACATTTTGATGTTGAAATTTTTTCCCTCTGAAAAACAACTTGCTGACATTCTAACAAAGGCCCTGGACTTTCAAAAATTTGTTGACTTGAGAAAGTCAATTGGTTTTTGCTCAATTGATTGAATTGTTTTAGTCCATCTATGCCTTCAGCACATTATGACTTGTTGTTTGTTCTTATTAAATAAGTGTTTCACTCGATTGGCTACAAACTCAGGAGAATATGATGTTTTGTAAAATTGGATTGATTTAACCTCTTAGTTGCATGCTCTACAGTTCCTTTCTCTTGTCCTTGACTAGGAATCAGTTGAATGATGCACTACATTCTTCTCTTGAAAAACATATCTTCTATGTCCTCTACAAACTGTCTGAAATTCAGTTAAGATAATTGACCATCTCTCTTACTGGTTTCAATCAAATAAAAACAAAAACAAAAACAAAACATAAACACAAAAGAATTATTATACTATAAGTATAAATTTTGTGTGAAGTGTGACAAATATAGTCACTGCTCTAGGAAGGTATAAGGTGATATATTTTAAGGTGTTGAGAGCAAAGAGCTGCAAAATTGGGCCATTAAGCACTTAAGTTTGAGATGTGCAAGATTCTCTAAGAAGTTTTGTTCAAATATCATTTCCACGAATAATTTGATGTGTTGTCCAAGGATGCTTAATATATGTCTCTCGTAATAGCTCAATTTTCTGCATCATTTGTCTTTTCTCATATCTGATCTCCATAATCCCATGTTGAGTGTGCTACTGAGTGCTTAAATTAATCATATTCTCCATCTCAGGTTTGAATGTTGATGTGTTTAATCGGCATACCCAAAATTGAGTCTTGGTTCATTTTTGCGTATGTGCTGAAGTTCTTGGATGGCTGACACTATTCTTTTCAACTTCAATTTTTGTTCCATATGATCTCTTATGTCTTCAGTGTTTTTAGTTAACAAGTCAACTTTTGATGTTTTCTTTTGTTCTTGATGCCTGTGCCACACGTTATAACACGTGTCCATCCTCCTCATGTCTCTCTTGCTAGAGCGAATATTTAATCTTCACGAATTGCCCAAACTCTGATCCTTTTGTCACAATTAGAAGCTCGTCTAAATTCACCTTTCCTAAAGCTTATGAGTTTTTCTCCTTAGTGTCCAAGCAACAATTTGTTCTAGGGTGCATGTATATTCTGGATGATCTTTACTTACTTGACATGTCATGTGCTGATGCTCTGTTTACTCATTATCAGTTGCATCAAATCAATTCCATCTCTTGTCGATTCTATGCTTCTGTGGTGCATGAATTTTACTCAAATTTCCCATGCACCCTTGCACACACCAACAATCGTGTCCTTGTTAGACATGTCGTGGTGTTGGTTAAACCCCCTATCATTGATAGGTTCCTAGAGGTTTTGCTATGTCCAAACGTTAATTTTGATGCATTTGCCTTTGTTGTATCTAAATACACCATATCTCAATTTCGGTATGTGGCCTATGTGGATCATTTTCTATCATTAACTGCCAAAGGGCTTCCTCTGAAGTCCTACTTGAAGCCAATGTATAAGTTTCTCTAGGATTTTGTTTGCCGTAACATCTTTCCTACTGCAAACAACTCCAATCCCACTTTGTTTGGTTGTTAGTTAATGTTTTCTCTCATTAATAAGGATCCTATTCCTTTTGGTGAAATCATCTTTCATGCCATCTGCTTCAAATCTCGTAGTCATGGCAAGGCTTATAAGGGCTCTCTGATATTACATTATCTCATCACCTCACTTGGCGAACACAACTCTGTTCCTGTTCTTGGTGTTGATATATGGAATGATGCCCCTTTTCCTTACTCTCATTCCTCTAACTCCTTGAGTGACAAACTGTCATCTCATTCATTAATCTACATAAGAAAATTCAGCATTATGAGCACAATATTCAGTATTTGAAGGGTTTTCTTCGTGATGATCCTATATTGCTCAGATAATTCTGACTCTCATTCTGAAGTTTCTGATGGTTATGAGGAGTTCTAATGAGTTCTCTGGTCATTAGGTTGCGCTGCTTGGATTTATGTTTTGTTATGGAGGAGTGATTTATGTTTTGTCATATGGGAGTAATTTATGTTTGTATAGGGGAGTGTTGTTTGTTTTTGTATGGTGGAGTATTGTCTTTTGCATGGTCTAGATTGTACTTAAACTCTTCTGAATATTTTGATTCTCTCCTTATATTATGTGACGCAATTTCTATATGCCCTATATATATATATACATATATTTTTGTCAACCCAACCTATTTCATATTCTATGAACTATTTGCACTTGATGTTTTTCCAGATTGTGTTTGTCTTGCAGATACCTTTTGATGTCATGTCTCAATGTTTGTGTTATGTGTTGAGAGTGTGAGTTAAAGTTTTTTTTGCTTAAGGAAAGCCAAAAAGGGGAGTTTGTAAGGTTGTAATTAATCAATTGGTTTTTAGCTTTCCTTGCCATGTGTATAATTTTGTGTAATAAGCTTGCTCAAAAGGATTTAGATTAGTTTAAGGTTGATGGCTTATTGTGGACCTCACAGACAAATTGTCATGTTGGTTTCTCTTCAACAAGGCGGCAATGAAATTTTTCAATAAAGGTGAAATCATGCATTGTATTGCATCTTTGGTTGCTAGTTCACCTGGATGACCTGTCATCATGATTGTAAAATTTTACCGTTTATGTCAGTTTTTGTTCCTCTGTCCAGAAAATTCTTTTTGTCTTATTTGACATCCAATACATTACTAACAACTGTAGTTTTTATTCTAGGGCAGCCTTTTACTCTCCTTGCTATAAGGAGGCAAATTTTTAAGGTGAAGTCACTTCATGAAAAATACCTTGCACTTTTGGAAAGTTTGAAGGCTCAATATTTTCTCTGTGCTTTTCTTTGTGAAGGCCGTGAGGTTGCATTTATGAGATTTTAGACAAAATCTGCTTGTGATTACTATATCTGCATCTAGTTGTCCTAAATCATATATATCATTCTAGATCCAGAGTTCATATTTTAAGATTGATTTTCTCCGAGAATGATTTCTTGAGAAAATTGATCCTTTCTTAAATCAACATTTCATCACTGCATTTGTTTGAGTAGTGATATGCTACTGGTGCCATGAGATGATTGAGCTGAAGGATGAAACTGCCATTGTCATGACAGACTAGTTGCAAGCAACGTTCTTGAGAAGAAGAAGAGAGCACCAGATTCGAAAATAAGGAATATTCTTGAATCAGGGTGTGAGTCATACCATAATTCGGGAAATTCGAATATGGCTACTCCTTTATAGAACTAGGAAACTTGAGTTGTATATGTTGATTTATGTAACTATTTCTTCTTGTTAGTGGATTGCCTAGTTAAAGTGATGACCCCCAATTTTTTTTAGTGGTGGGTTTTTGGGTAAACATTTCTGCTATGCTGTTCTTGCTGTTATGATTAGTCATACTATACCTGTTGTTGCTAAAATGCTGATGAATGATTCTCACACACCTATCACTCTAGTTGTCGCTAGCACAGGGGATGCCTAGATGGACAGGTCCTTCTGAGTGCCTAGGTTGTCAAGTAGTCCTTTTCTGTTATGAACTTAAAATTGATGGTAATCAATCATTATGCATACAAGTTGTGTTAAGATATTATTGGTGGAAATGAATAAGTCACATATTCCCTCATGATATCATTAGTGGAAATGAATGAGTCACATATTCCCTTATGATTTTATTGGTGGAAAGGAATGAGTCATTTATTCCCTTAAGATTCTCTTATAAGTATCATCCTTCCTTGCTTTCAATCATTCATTCCAACTTTGTACAATATAATTATGTAGTAGTGTTTTGTGTGTGTGTGTGTGTGTGTGTGTGAGAGAGAGAGAGAGAGAGAGAGAGAGAAGAAAAAGAAACAAGATGGAAAATGTGTTGGTTTTTCTTGCAAGATTTTATAATTATAATTATCATGGTGAGTGCGTTATGTAATGCATTCTAAAAGTTCTTATTTTGTGATAAATGTGAAAATTATGGATTATCATGGATTTATTCTATTTAAAAATCTCTTTCTATTTTTAAGTCAGACATATCTAATTTGTGCAATATTTCACACAATATATATATATATATATTGGACTTTTTTGTGAAGTATATTCAGGGAACATGAGAACTTCAATGACGGGGTATTCGAAGGATAAATGTACCAGACAGGGACATAGGGTAGTGACTCTGATAAGGGTCACGTGGTGAGTACAATTTGTGAAGGATAACCAAGATATGAAGTAATGATATGATATGATTTGGATTGTGTGTCTTTTTATAATATTTTCTAGAGTGGGTAATGGCATTGCTTGACTCGCATATTATATAATCCACTCACTAAGCGGTGGTTTGCTCATTCCTCACCTATTTTGTTTTTCAAATCAATTAGTGGGCAAGACAAAGACTAAATCGTAGAAGTGGGATTAGTTGAGAGTGATAAAGTTTTATTTATATCTTATAGACTTGTAAGACTATTATTATTTTTATAAGGAAATTTTCAATCTTTTTACTTTATTACATGTTCAATTCACGTACCCTGATTCAGGAATATTCTTTATTTTTGGATCGCGGCGTGACAAAATGATATCAGAGCCTAGGGATTAGATACGCCCGGGGGAAGAAATGTGATTTAGTGTTAGTAAATTTTGAGGACAAATTTTTTTAAGGAGAGTAGACTGTGAAGACCTTTTAAAAAAAGACACTATATATTATTAATTTAAAGAAATGTTCATTATTTAATATTTATTTTGAAGATCTATATCTATTAAATATTAGATCTAGGGTGGAAATATTACCTCAGTTGGAGGTGGCACCATTATTGTAGCCTCCACGTGTACAAACATAAAATTGATGGTAATTAATCATTATGGCATAAAATTGGTGGAAATGAATGAGTCACATATTTCCTTATGATATCATTAGTGGAAAGGAATGAGTCATTTATTCCCTTAACATTCTAATATGCTTGTTACTTCCATAGCCTCTCCTATAAGTATCATCCTTCATTGCTTTCAATCATTCATTCCAACTCTTTAGAATATAATTATGTAGTAGTGTTTTGAGAGAGAGAGAGAGAGAGAGAGAGAAGAAGAAGAAGAAGAAGAAGAAGCTTTTACGAGATTTTTTTTTTAATAACAATGAACCGATGAATCCATGAAAAACGTTTCGTACGGAAAATTCTATATTGTTTTTATGCCTTTGTCTCCTTACCAATGCTTGACATGCTACGAATCCTCTTGAAAGAGAAGGGTGACTTCGGGAAGGTGGACACATGTGGTGCATGGCTGTCGTCAGCTCGTGCCGTAAGGTGTTGGGTTAAGTCCCGCAATGAGCACAACCCTCATGTTTAGTTGCCACCGTTGACTTTAGAAGCTTGAGCAGACTGCCTGTGATAAGCCGGAGGAAGGTGAGGATGACGTCAAGTCATCATGAAGAAACAAGATAGAGAACGTGTGAGATTGTCTTGCAAGATTTTTAATTATAATTATCATGGTGAGTGGGTTATGTAATGTGTTCTAAAATTTCTTATTTTGTGATAAATGTGAAAATTATGGATTTATTCTATTTACAAATCTCTCTCTATTTTCACGTCAAACATGTCTAATTTATGTCCAATATTTCACACAATAAATATATTTTTTAAAGTTTTTGTGAATTACATACTATTCATGGAACATGAGAACTTTAGTGACGGGGTATCGAAGGATAAATGTAATAGACAGGGACATAGGATAGTGAGGCCGATATGGGTCACATGCTAGGTACAATTTTTGAAGGATAATCAAGATATGAAGTAATGATGTGATATGATTTGGTTTGTGTATCTTTTTATTATATTTTATAGAGTGTGTAAAATGACATTGTTGGCATATTACATAATCTATTCAATGAGCGATGCTCACCTATTTTGTTTTTCAAATCAATTAATGGGCAAGACAAAGACTAAATTGGAGAAATTGGATTAGTTGAGACGAATAAAGTTTTATTCATATCTTGTATACTTGTAAGATTATTATTGTTATAAGAGAAATGTATTTTAACCAATTTTTCAATCTTTTTATTTTATGTTTCATTCAATTTACACACCTGATTCGAGAATTATTCTTATTTTCGAATCGGGCCATGATAGTCTATGATCTACAACACTTGAGCCTCAACTTGATTAAAATTCTATGTTGTATCTTTGTGTTGGGCCCATTTGTTCTACTTGTTGGGATGTGCTGCTTTGCTTGGGCTTTCCCACTTTTATAATGCTTCCTATTCCTAATGAATAGTCACTTTGAAAAAAATATATATATATTTGTTTTGGTATATCTACAAGTTCTTAAAAAAAAAAAAAATTGTAATTTGTAGAAGCTATTAGGTTCATGCATGCCATTCGGTTCAAAACGCAGTAACTGGAGTCGTGCTCTTTACCTAAAAGGAAAGACCCGAAAAGAAAATAATAAAAACCCAAAAGTGCCCAACTGCTTTAACAGCGATAAATTTTAGGAGAGAAACGTAAGAACGTGAAAGCTCACCACGTGACGATACATGACAGAGATCACGTTTTCCTTTTTAAAAAATCTTGAAAACTCAAAAAGTGGCGTATAGGAATAAGTCAAACGTTAATTTATTACAATGGATATCCAAATGCCACGTGTAACGATACGGTTGCCGATCCTTTTTCGTACTTGAATTGCGTGGGGCCCACCCATAATCACACAACACGTCCACCGACGATTGGCGTCAATAACGGCGTTATTCCATTCGCATCGTATCTGCGAGAAATGCAAAGCCTTTGTTTTGTCCGTTTGTTTCTCGGCTGTGGTCGATTCTTCTTCTTGCCAAAGTCCAACTCACGATACGTCACCGTATCCAACGTGGCTTTCTACCCACCCCTTTTTCTCTTACCAACCTCTTAATATTATTTCTCTATCAATTCACGTGACAATAAATTTCTTGTGACTACGATTAAGAGAACATGCCAGCAAATTCAAGTGGGGCTAATTTACTTGACCTTTATTATTTTATTATTTTTATTTTTTAAATTGACTTAATTAGAAAGTTTTTTATATTTGTTGTATTGAAGGTAGATTCAAGAGTATATCTATTTGGCAAGTGCAAAGGAGACAAGCTCACTGCCTGACTGGCATACCCCACATCTGCACCAATCTTAAGAGGTTAACTTTCTTCATCTTCTATAGGATTGGCATTTAGTTACTTACAAGGTCAATAACATTTTACTATGCCAATGGAAATATCGAGGTCACTCTTTACTATAACAAGAGCCATTACCATGTTTTAGTATTGATAACCATGAATTATGAATTATTTCATAAAAACAAGAAATTCTTTTAGAAACAATCGAAATTTTGGACATTATACGTACACAAACAAATAACGTATTAAAATACGAGAACAAATATCTAATTATTTTTAATTATTTTATCAAGGTTCAAATTTAGAAACTCTTCACGGAGAAATACCACTATAACAAGAAATACTTGATCAAATACTAGAAATTTGAATCCAACTAACTTATCATTGTCATTCCAAAACACATAAGTGACAATGTTTATATCTTAATATAAAAATTCATAAATAAATACTTCGATTCATTGTGAATCTCATTTATTTCAGATGATAAGATAAGATTTTTCTATGCTTACCAATGATGATTAAATTTGGAAACTTCTCTGCTAGGCTGTGTTATTGTTGTATATTATATTGCAAAGAACAATATTTGCCGTAAAAAAAATGCAATTGACAAAAGCCAAAGACAACATTTATTCCTTGATCTAAAACAACCAAGTGACAGTTAAAACCCTGAAAAATATTGTCTAGGAAGTTTCCTTTAACTGCTAAAAAGCAAGCATAGGGAAAGAATAAGAAAGTATGGGAACGGAATTTTATGGGTAAAGTCATCAGACTCAGGACAGGGAAGACCCCACTGCCACTTTCCTCTATCTCTTTCTCTTAACTTCGTCATCACTCTCCCTTTCGTTCTGTCTCTCTCTCTCTCAAAGTAATTTCCCTCTTTCACAACTTACTGTTCCCTTTCAAACGCTTTCAAAAGCAGCAACTTCCCCATGACCACCATGTTATGCGCATCTCATTCTCATTCCCTTCATTTTCCATAGCCTTCATTGCACACTCTGTTTTTGCCCTTTTCTTTTTATTTTCTTTTTAAGCTTGCTTAGCCATTGATGGAGTCCATTGGCAAATCAATGAAGCACCACAATCAAAAGAGCAGTCTTCAGAGGCTGAGATGCTCTGTTCAGAACTATGACTGGGGGAAGAGAGGCACAGACTCTCTGGTGGCTAGGCTATCTGCTCTCAATTCTTCCTCTGAAATTGACCCAGAAAAGCCTTATGCTGAAATTTGGATGGGAACCCATGAGTCTGGACCTTCTTTTTTGATTCAAAATGGGGATGAGAATAATGGGTTTTTGTCAATTGGGTCTGAGAGTTTGAGTCTCAAAGATTGGGTTTTGGAAAACCCAAAGGTGCTTGGTGAGAAGGTGGTTCAAAAATGGGGCTCTGACTTGCCTTTCTTGTTTAAGGTACTATTGTTTCTCAATATGAAAGATTCCATTTGTCATATTTATTCTAAAGTTTTTTGGGTTTTCAATGTTGGGGTTGTGGACAGTGTGGAGTTTTTTGTTTTGTGTTTCTAGGTGCTTTCTGTGGCAAAGGCATTGTCAATACAGGCACACCCAGATAAGGAATTGGCTAAGGTTTTGCATAAGTTTATGCCAAATCTTTACAAGGATGCCAATCACAAGCCTGAGATGGCCTTGGCTGTTACACATTTTGAGGCTCTTTGTGGTTTCATCAGTCTTGAGGTAAGACACTGCTGGTTTTCATGTTTTGTTCTTATATTGGAAATTTCAATTGATTTACTGTTCAATTTGTGTTATTTAATCTTGTACATGATAAGAATCATAAGATAGTGTGTGACTGAGAACTGGGTTTGCTTTTGAATTGTTTGGTTGCTGAGTCTTTTTAAAACAGTCATTAATTTTGACTGATTACATGCTCTCTTTCTTGTTTTAATTTGGTCATTAAATATTTGTGTTGTAACCAAGTTTGGGGCCCAACTGAATCGTTTGCCATTATTTGCAGAAATTTTTTTATGAAATAAGAATAACACTATTTTGTTATCTCTATCCCATCACAAACTGCCACGTGTACATATCGTGATTGACCGGGATAGAAAAATAGTACTATCCCTGTCTGAGAACTATGGCAGAAGTTGATATAATACCAAAAAAGTAAAAAAAAAATTACTTTTAATAGTCATCATTGGTGGAAGTTGTTTTTTATCTGAACTTCGAACTATACATTTAAAAATTGAGGTCAAGGTAGGTGTAGTGTTACTTTCTGTTATTCAGAGACTCTACCTAAGACACCTTTTTTCTTTCCCCTTAATTGTCTTTCTTTCCTAAAGCTATAATATAAACAAATATTGCCTTCTCTGCAGAGATCTCCATGGCAATAACAGCTTACTACTATGCCTTGCCAAATATCTGGATTGACCAACAGTGGAACATTGTGCCTTCATTAGTACTATTTAAATCATAATGACAAGTTTAATTATAAGTTTTTCGGTACTAATGGCAAGTAAGATCTTTCTGTATGTCAAATCTTATTAGTCCTCACTGTCATTCACTTGGATCTATTTGCTATTTTCTATCCAGGAGCTTAAAGTTGTGCTTGATAATGTTCCTGAGATTGAGGAACTGGTTGGTAGTGAAGATGCAAACAAAGTCTTTGACATTACTGATCGAGATGATGAGAATAAAGTAACCTCTGTTCTGCGTTCAATTTTCACCCACCTCATGTCAGCTAGCAAAGAGATGATAACTACAATAATCACTAAAATGAAAAATCGTTTACGCATCGAAAGTCAGGTAATTTGATGATTTTCAAGGGCAAGATGATAACTGTCAAATTATGTTTTCAAGGGCAAGTTCTTTCTCAAAGCTCTTCGCCCGGAGGACAATTTGATTTTCAAGGTGCTTTGGCATGTCATTGGACTTTTATCGATGCATATACTCTAACATCTAAAAGCAAATGGACCTTTGCATTAATAGACATTTGACTGCATGTTTATGATCTATTTTCTTATGTTAGATTGTATGGTTTTTTGTCTTTTTATTTTATGTAAAAAATTTGGTAATTCAGATGGAAAAAAACCTTGTTATGTTCATTCAGAATTGTCAATGACTAATTTCACTCTTTTGTCAGGGGAGACTCTTGACAGAAAAGGAACAGCTGGTGTTGCAGTTGGAAAGGCAATATCCAGCTGACGTGGGTGTTATATCTGCCTTCTTTTTGAACCATGTGAATCTTAAGCCTGGAGAAGCACTATACATTGGAGCGAATGAACCTCATGCCTATATTTTCGGCGAGTGCATTGAGTGTATGGCAACCTCAGACAATGTAGTGAGGGCTGGCCTAACTCCTAAGCATATGGATGTTAACACCCTTTGTTCTATGCTCACATACAAGCAGGTAAAAGTATTCAGCAGTCTTTCTTGACTGGATCTTCTACTTGTTTGGTTGAAATTTCATTGCATTTGATATACACATGGGAGACTACTAAGTCAGATTCTATATCTATCAATGCATTGCGAAAAATATTCGAAATACAAAGCTACATAAATGTAAATGGAGGATAGGTCAAATGAGTCACTGATTAGGCATAGTTTGGAACTTTGCATGATTCTTAATGAGGATTTGTTAAACATCACTATTTGATATCTCTTCTTTTGCAGGGCTATCCTAAAATCCTGCAAGGAGTTGCTTTAGGTCCTTATGTAACAAGGTACCTACCCCCTTTCGATGAATTTGAGGTCGATTGCTGTCAGCTTCCCCAGGGAGAATCAGCAGAGTTCCCTGCAGTCCCAGGTCCTTCCATTTTTGTGGTCACTTTTGGGGAGGGAATCATATATGCAAGTGATCTTAAAGGAGATATAATTACAGAAGGAGATGTTCTCTTTGCACCTGCTAACACTCAGATTAGCATAACAAGTGCATCTCAGTTGCAGATATACAGAGCAGGAGTGAACAGCATGTTCTTTCAAGCCTCATAAATTTCATTACAGCTGCTGCACATCTTAGCTTTAGTGCAAGCAAATAATTTATTATTTTTTGCATTTTTTTTCACAATAAATGTATTTCTGTTATTCTGTAATATTAGCATTGCCATGTAAATGCATGTGCAATGAAATAAGTGAAAAAAATATACGAATAAGAATTCATCAATATAAATTGTTTGTAAAATAAAAAGATCATTAAAATGCAGTCCTCGCCTCTTCTATCGAGGGATCCCTCAAATAAGGAAACTCGTTGGAGTCCAATACAAATTTTATTTAAACGATTAGAACTGTCTATTTTTCAAGTTTTCATTTATGAATCATCCTTTAAAAAAAATTAGACAAATTAGAAACCGTTTAGACATTTAGTGCCTGTTTGGCATTGCTTATTTGAGGTGATAAGTGATTTTTTTAAAAAATTTGAGAAGCCCAATCCGTTTGGTAAACTGTGAGAAAATCATTTATTGTTAAAAATTCTGTGAGAGAAAGCTATAAGGAAAGCAATAATGAGGTGCTTTCATTTTCGATTATGCAGAATTAGTTTGAAAATGAGTTTAATGATTATGCGGTAATCATTTTCTGATTATACGTAAAATCAATGCCAACAACACTTTTAACAAAAATTTTACCAAACGTCAAACTGCTTTCTCTCAGTTGATTTCTCTCACAGAAATCGCGATTATTTTCACAAAGACAGCAATGCCAAACTGGCCCTTAGTTGTGCTCAACAAAATCAATGAGCAAGATGTTTCAAGAAAACACTAAAATAACAATTTTTGATGCATGCTTTTCGCACCACCAATCAGAGTGTGTCTGTAGGGTTCTTTTATTTTAGCAGCCTGACGAATGGGCTTGGGCTGCCGAAAAGAGAAATAGGTGAAATTACCCCATGAGTCTGAGTTCAAATATCAGACCCCAAGAATGCTTTGAAAGGGTAGTGAAACCTTAGGAAACACCTGGTTACCTTCACCAACAAAAATAACAACAGCTTACAGGTAGATTCTTAGCTTGGCATGAGAAACTTGTGGCATGGGAGCAAAACCATCATGAGTTTAGCATAAACAAAGAGAGAGCTGTGAGTTCTTATGAAAGACAGAGGTTCTAAGGAAAGGGGGAATGGATTCTAAGAAGGCTTGTTGAAGAGGGAGAGAGATGAGGATATAATGGGTATGTTGAGTAGTTTCCGGCAGCTTGACGAAAAATCTGTCAAGCTCTAGAATGTTTTAACATAAGAGAAAAGAGGAGGAGATGGAGGAATGGGGCTCAAAATTGCAGAGGTTTCAGGGAGGCGAGATGTAGCATGCTCTCTGAATGTGTGTGAGTTGGTTGTTGGGTAGGAGGTCCTCATTTATAGCTACTGGAAGCTCCTCCTTTCCAAGAAACCCTAATAGTTTCTATCCAATTTGGCCAAGTCTTTCCTTTCCTTTTTCTTCTTTTCCTTTGACTCATCCTATTTGGTGAAATTCTCTCTACTCAATTGCACAAAAACAAGATTTGGGGAGCTCTAGGCTTTTTCCGCAGTTGTTCCAGTGAGGAACTCCCATTTTCAGCAATCTTTCTTCCTTCTTTTCTCCCCTCTTCCATGGCTAGATCTGATCGGGTGGGGGGAGGGAAGAAGTGGGTATGTACACTGGTTTGAAGGGTGCCTTATCTCTTAGCAACCTACGTGCGCTAATATCCCCTGGTTCTTTGCGTGTTCCACCTTGGTGTTTGTTCTTAGCCCATGTGCTGAAGCCTCTGACATAACACTTTGGATTTAATCGTGGTTCACGTTTCCAGCTAAGTGCTGGAGACTATGGATATTTTCTTGGCTGCTTGGGCTTTTGCTAAAGTGATTGGTTAGCCTATCAAAGGAATGAGCTTAAATGATGGACTATTTTATTTATCGTGATGGGCTAATTTTTCCTAGAGTATTGGGCTTTTTTCTCTCTTTTATGCTTACCCATATATTTGGGCTCAAGAAATGGACTTGAGTTTTAGGACTCTGCAAAACTTCCATTTCTCAATTTCATCAAGGCCTCATGAAAGTTCGTTACCATCCATACCACAACTCACTCAAGCAAGCCCCGACATTTTGCGTGGCTTGGGCCCACTTAAGCTTGGCGTGGCTAGGTGTAATAATAATAATTGTTCGCTTGGCATTGCATGTCGCTTGAAGTGCTTGAATTTTGTTGCTTTTAAGAGGGATATGACGCTCGACAGGATAATTAGCTTGGGCTCGTAAAGCCAGTGCTTATTTCAACTCTTAGCATGACAGATTGCATATTTATTTGGCATGGCACGTGGATCATAACTCGTGCGAGCGTGAATGACGAACTTTTGCGTGCTCCAAATCGGGTCTTTTCTTAATGAGGTGTAGCACTGGGCCATGAATTCATTTGAGCCTAACCCTGGATTTTTTTGGACCTCAACATTAGTCCCCTTAATTAAGAGAGACAATGCTTTAAATCAAGGACTTTTAATTTGTTTCCATTATTTACCTTTGAGGGCAAAATAGTCAAAAAAATAAGTAATAAATGCAAATTGGGTTGGGGATTCATCAATTCAAATACATAGGCTATAACAAACATTTTCATCAAGAATTGGGCTTGTATTGAAATGTCCCTACTATCATAATTAACAATTCGAATATTCCTTCCAAATCTAAAACTAAACCATCTTAAAGTTATCTGGATTAGCAAGTGGTAGGAGGGTGAGTTAAGGTTAAAATGAAGCTTTTTTTTTTGTGTGTGTGTGTGTGCGCGCGCATAATATAGTCATTTAATTAGACATTAATTTATTTTTCCTCTCTTTGTGCGGTAATTTTCATCACATGCATATATACATTGTTCCGAGTACACAATTGAATAGAATAGAAGATGAAGAGTTTTTACTTGATGATGGCTGCTACCGTGCTAGAAAATATCCCGAATGTACTTAACGAACGTTTCATTAAGAAGTATAGTTCAATTTTAAAGCAGGCAAACTCATTTTGGAATACTTCCTTTTTGTTTATCAAGATGAGAATTTATTCAATTCAGCAACTAGGGTCAGAACAAATCCAATCCACAAGACTTGGAGGACCATTGTTTGCCACGTAATATTTATTATTAATATTGAGTTGGCTAAACTTAATATTAATAATAAATCCTCGTCGGCATTATCTCTTCGGTTACTCACTTTGGTTGCTGTAAAAGATAACGTTGAGATGCCAACCTTCAAATCCTTGTTAGCATTATCTCTTCAGTTGGATTATATTGTTAAAACCCCACTTGGCATTTTAACACATCAATTGGAGAGTTCAATGGGAATGTAAAATTCAACGTGACTTTTAGCATGTAGAAAAAATAACTGAGACTCACTCCAACCGAAATGTTAAATCCTATGCATAATAACATTTCTCTTTCCCGCTATTATTTTTTATTGTTTGACTTTGTGATATTATTTTATTTTTTATTATATCTTTTTAATTAGAAAGCAATAAATCAATAAACAATATATAATAAAATAATATTTTAATTTGATATATCGGGTGGAATGTCAAATTGCCATATAAATTATCCAATTCGAATTTAATGTTTAATATTTGACATCTCCAAAGAGATGCTCTTTAGGTTTGTTTGAATTTGCTCTGCATCGTGGATATTGGGAAGCTTGGGAGTTGTAACACATGGAAATGCATGCACCAAAATAACATGCAATCCAAAAGAAAACTAAATGGAGATCATGATATGGTAATAACTAACTAGAAATCCATGCACATCCAAAATTTTCACATTTTCACCAAATGTTGCAAACTAAGACCCAAAAAAAAAAATTTGTTGATTTCAGATTTATGTAACTGTATGATGTGAAGAAATATCCCACATCCTGCAATTATTTATTCTTAATTGTGAAAGTTTTGTTCCAGTGAGGATCAATGTCTAGGCATATTGTTTATGGAAACTTCAAGCAGAATTTAATTTCAGCTTTGGTATCAGGACATGTTGACTCAATGTGCATTACTCAATTTTTCTTTGCAGAGAGAGAGAGAGAGAGAGAGAGAGAGTGTGTGTGTGTGTGAATATGCTCAAACATAAAACTTGAAAGATATTGTTGAATATCATCTGTCATTTGAACAAATTTCTGATGGACTAGAAAAGAATTGCTGGGAAACAAACCGTAAAACTAGGTGATCCTCCATAGTTGTGGAAAAAAAATGTCTCCTTAGGAAGAGAAGTTTGAAATGCTTTTGCTGCCAAGCTCCGTGTAACCTATTCAAAATTCCAAACGAACAACACCATAGAACCCTTACCTTAAAAGAAGAAATTGACCGTTTCTTGTAGCAACTTTCCAGTATGAATGAGGTGCTATATACAAGAGTGAAACTAGAAACCTTAAAAGCAGAGCAATAGGTTTGGAAAAGAGATAGCTCCATCTCCAGATCCTCCAAAGGTTCCTCTTGAACAACAACAAAAACAAAGAACATAATACAATTCTTTCAACAACCCCTCAATTCTCTCAACATCAGCCTGTCACATTAATTAGGTTTTCTTGTTGATAAAATTTTGTATATACTCACTTCAGATTAGGTTTAATTTTCATGGTTACGTTGGCATCAATATCTCTCTCTGTATAATTACAGTTATTATCCACATCATTAGGTACTAGTTACCTTGATGAAGTTGTGGTGATATATCCAGGCGAGTTCATACAGTGGTTCGTCAATCAGATTTTCACACAAGTGCATTTGCTAAGTTTGATGATAACTCATCAAGTTATCCACATCACAGATGCGGGAGTTGGGTTAAGGCTGCCGTTGAGGTACTTTCATTTACTCTCTATAAAAAAATTAAAATAAAAGCTTTGGTATGCTTCCTGCATTGCTTGCTCAACGTGGATGGGAAAAGTGCTTTATGTTTTACTTTTCAAGATATATAATGCCAAGGTTTCTGTAAAAGAAAATCAATATATATATATATATATATTTTCTCATCCGGATCTCTGCACGTTATTATCGTGTGAATGTTATTGTAAATAGAGAGGAATGAGAGAGGGGTAATAGAAAATACATGACGTCTGCACGATCATAAAATCCAGACGTCCGCATAGGAGAATTTATGTGTATATATATAATACAAGAAAAACCATGCACCGTGCACGTAATATAATTCTATATATCTCTAAAGTTCTCTAATCATTTATATCTATCGATTGTGCTAAGCTGCTGCTCCTTCTTTTTCTCACTTCTTGGAATGGAAAAGAGATGTTAGCTAGAGAGATCATGTTTTGATCTGTACATAAATCATGATTAGCTAATATGGCCAGAAGTAAAGAACTCAAGCTTATATTTTGAACGAAAATCTCTCTCTCTCTCAGTGGCAAAGGCCTGAAGGGGCCTGGGCCCCCAAATTTTCTACTCCATTTAATTTTTGTTCTTGCTTTCCTACACATTTAGGAAGTCTATATAATAATAAACTATTTGTGGCCCCCTCACAAAAGAAAAGATACGTTTCTCTCTCTTTGCAAGTGGAAGATTAAGTGATTTCAAATAGAAAGACTAAGTAATTTTGGGCCCACCAATATATAAATAAAACATAAAAGTAGCCAATCAAATAAAGTTTCAAAAAATCTCTTTTATCAAATAAGAAGTAGACTTTTACCCAAATAAAAAAGGATTGGGATTTAAATTTTTGTTCCTATATGAAGCAAAGTTTAGCATTGACTCAATTACAAATGGTTTTAGCATTCACTAAATTTTTGTTCCTAATGGTTTTCGAGATATGAAAGAACGATGAGTGTTATTTTGATACATAATTGAATAAACAATTGTTTTCTACCTTTTATTTTTACAAACATTATTAAGGTTGAAAAATTGAAATTTTTTAATGTCTTATTTGGTTTATATGTTGGCCTCCAAACACAAATTCTTGGCTCCATCTCTCTCTCTCTCTCTCTCTCTCTCTCTCACACATTATTATTTTAAAAGGTAGGCATTCCTTTCGGCGGAAGGGACTGATAGCTCTTATGGTAGATTTTTTCCGCCAGTTAAGGGAACAGTGTGGTATTGAGTTAGACCTGGGCGACTTAGAGAATGGTTCGACTTCCACTAGTAAGGTTCAAGATTAATTGAAGTTCCACAACTATAAGCTTGCTCAAAGCTTTACTTGCGTTATCATCTAGTAAAGAGTCAGAGAAATATATGTATCTTTTTTGGACCGTTTGAAACCGTATGGACAATATTTTTATCAAGGATTACGTATGTGCTTCATTCATCTGCTTTTTTAGTTATCGTTTTTGTGGTATTGATGTATGATTATATTTTAACTAGCTTTGGAATTGGATATATATAATGGGATTGCAATGCAGATCATCTATTTGATTCTGACCTTTTATTTGGTGGTGAACTTATCCACTTTGCTACACCTACGTCTACATATTCTTCTATACTATCTCTTATCCTAGAAGATATCTCAGTTTCTTCAATGCACATATCATGAGGGGTTCTCCATGCACATTGTTTATACGTACTTGTATTATTCAAATACATTTTTGGCATATATCTTAATTAGCAAGAACTATGGGGTAATTTGGAAAAGATGAACCTAGTATTTCTTTTTCTCTTCTGTTTAAATCAGCGGAGAGTGAAATTCTAATTTGGAATTGCTATTAACATTGGAAAGAAATACCATTAAACTAAGAGTTAGTTCACAAAGACAAAGCTACATTCGAAAGGAAAAAAAAGGTAATATTGTTTTGTTATTTTTCCCTTTACCGTTCTAGTTTCAGCTTTTTAGTTTGTGTGAATAGTTTACATATGAGAGGAATGAAAAAAATTGTTTTCATTTTCGAATAATTCTATAAACATATGTTTCACAATTACTAGCTACCACAAACGAAATTAATAGCGTCTGATTGATCTATAGAATGAACCCTTTGTGTTTGTGACAATGTGTATCCAGAAGTTTATTACATAAACAAATTAAAAAGAGGAAAAATAACGTTCACCTGCAAGCTAGACAGAGAAAAAGAACAATTATGCTTCCTTACATTAATACATGTAAAGAATCAATTCCATGTAGTTTTCTTTGATGATATATCATGGAAAGGTGGTGTTGATTTTGTAATTGCGTTGGCATGATCAATCTCAGCCTACATGCCTATCCTTGCATGGGGTTGCTTGGGACGTAGGGTACTATTTCGACTCATTACAAGTCGTTTCGAATAAGTCCGCATCAAGTCTTTTAGTTCCTATTATCTAGACATACAATCGAATTCCAACGCCATTAACGGGGTCAATTGGTCATCATCATTATCAGGGAAGCTGAGATCAAACCTCAAGCTTTGCAACAACAAAAACACCAAATTTCCTGCACAGAAATCCAAAGCCTAAAAGCCATGCTTCCCATAATCTCCTCTCGTCGTCAGCATACAAGGATCATCGCAGAGACAACGATAAGAAAAGGATCATTGCAGAGACAACGATAAGAAAAGGATTAGCGGGACGACAACACTCACTAGTCCGAAGAGTTGTCGTCCCAAGTTATATGTAATTATACATCAGGCAATATCATAACTCTTTGAATTTAGTTTTTCAGTTCTTGATTTTTAACTTTTAATTCAATACATATTTCCTCCTTTCTCCTTTACATCAATCCATCTCTTCTCATATCCTCTACTTTTTTATCTTCAATTAAAATTTGAAACAAAATACTAAAAGAAAAAATCTAACAAACGAACCCTCCAATGCTTAGATGGGTTTTTTTCTTAGGAGGAAACTACTGACTTTTGTAATGAAATATTAACTTGTGCCCTTTTACCATTTGAAATAATAAAGTCGTAGGATCTTCATTTCCTGTGGTCTGTCTCACACATTAGGCGTTTACAGGATGATATGTGAAATTCAAATTCAGTTCTGTCAATTTTCCTGCCAGAACAAATGAATTTTCCTCCTGCTACTTACAAGGCAAGTGCCAACTAAATCAACACGAGCAAAATGGCACTGAATATTCCTATTTCTTCAAATCTTTTAGCCATGATAGGATAACTTTTGCACCCTTATCCCATAAACAGTCCAACATCATGTCATGGGCAACCGCTTCAACACAGATCGGAGAGACACCATAAAACCGGCCTGTTTCTTTGAGACCTTCAGCATCCTGATCAACAAATTTCTTGTTAATGAAAAGACAAGAATTTTCTTTTTCCTTTTTTCTTTAAATGAATCAACAGACAACAATTTGAAAATAAGGACCATATAATTAAGCATAGAATTTTACAAACTTACGTAGCGTCCTTTTATAGAAAGAAAAAAGGGGGAAACAAGAATCAGCGAGGCAAAGAAGCAGAAATTAGAGAATGGCATGTTCCATCAGCAACATTAGAGAAAAGAACCGAGTCATTCTAGAATACGGAGTTTACCACGATGAAATCGTCATTTGCACCCAAAACAAGGAGTTCAATAGCCGATTTTGGCACTGAAGGAACTGGAAGCGCTGCATTGAGCTTCCGCAGATCAAATAATGGCATTCTTGAACTTTTCTTCATTAGCTCTTGATAACTGAAAGAAAACAGAAAGAATTAAAGGTTTTCTTTGCAAATGGACAAATTTTGGGAATAAAAGATCTGTATTGTTTGTGAAAAGACCACAAAAATACTCAAACCATATATCACAAGTATACAAGCAATTAACAAATAATAAGAACAAACAAATTTACATGGGTCAGAAAACTTGCCTATGTCCATGAGTTCCACTATCGACCAACAATTATACAGATATAAAACAACTCACGATCTGGTGCCCCAATACACCCATGTACTACCAAGTTCTTCACTCCCTTTAGTGTCTTCTTCCTATCCTTGTACCCTATTGTTCTACCCTGTTTGACACAATCACCTACTTTTGGTGTTGGCCCTTCTTTGTACAAACACCTTGCAGTTCTAGACCTCTTTTACTCCACCACCTTTTCTTGGTTTCAACTTATCTTTGACACAAACGCTGTCGTGGTGCATTTAACAGACCTAGAAAACGCTCACAATCATTTGCTCTGTGTATGAGAACCCTAAATTGATTTGGAAGAAGGCCACCAAATCCCTAAATGAGACCAGGAATTTCAGATTTTTAAAATTCATTCCATCTATTGTCCATTAAACCAGTACAGTTTTTCTTATGGTAGAACAATTTGATCAAACAGAAGTGTGCATGCCAAAGATTAGCTCATCCACTCCTATCCTCCATGCACCAAACTAACATGCAATCCAAAATAAAACCAAATGAAAATGATGCATGGTAATAACTCTTTTGGAACTCAGAATACTCACGCATTCATATAAGTTTATAAAGTTTGTCTCTTAGTTATCTTCACCTAAAGTTTGCCTTCCATCACCTTTTACAATACCAGAAATCCTACACCACATACACATGCACATCCAAAATTTTCCCCATATGTTGCAAACTAATACCCAAAAAAAAATTGTTGATTTCAGATTTTTGTAACTATATGCTGTGAAGAAATATCCCACATATCTGCAAATACTTATTCTTAATTGTGAAATTTTTGTTGCAGTGAGGCTCAGTGTCTAGACACATCGTCTCTGGAAACTTCAAGCAGAATCTAATTTAGCTGTGGTATCAGGAGATGTTAACTTAAAGTGCATTACTCAATTTTCTTTTGCAGAGAGAGAGGGAGAGAGAGATAGAGTGTGTGTGTGTGTGTGTGTCAATATGCTCAATAGTAACTTGAAATATATTGTTGAATTTCATCTGTCAGTTGAACAAATGTCTGACGAAGTAGAAAAGAATTTCTGGGAAACAAACCGTAAAACTAGGCAATCCTCCATTGTTGCAGAAAAAAATGTCTCCTTACAAAGAGGAACAGAAGTTTGAAATCCTTTTGCTGCCAAGCTACGTGTGACCTACTCAAAATTCCAACAACATCATAAGAACTAACTTCTATATATACTGTAAAGCATACATGAGGAAGCTAAAAATATTCCTGAAAAAGGGTATCTCATTTTCTATTAAGATTAGATTCATGCACTAATAATGTTTAACAGCCTTCCAAAGAATGTTAGGGATGATAGGTTGAACAGACTGAGCACAACTTACAAATTAAAAGACACAACTTAAGACATTTTAATTGAAAAATGCAACCAAAACTAAAGGAAGATGGGCCAAAGTTTCTTGTAGCAACTTTCCATTATGAATGAGGTTCTATATAAAAGAGTGAAACTAGAAACCTTAAAAGCAGCAATAGGTTTGGAAAAGAGATAGCGCCACACTAAGCCACTGGAGAGAAAAAAAATTAGCAAATGTCAGTTTGAAACTAAATACATTCAAAATGAAAGAATAAATAAGAATAAATAATCAGAAAAAAGACAGTATGTAGTTACCTATTGCCCGAAGGAGGTACAGAGCAGACAAGTGCAGCCCCCATAAGCTCAGGGAAAAAATCTCTCATGTCTACAATAAGCACAATCAACACAAAAATATATACATAAGAAAATTACTCTTGAGAAAAATAGTACTTGAGATGAAATATGATGCTTTTGAAGCTATGCCAGAGGCCAGGTCATGAAGGAAACTTGATCTTGCTTGAAGTTAAAGTTTGATATTTAATATCAAGAGCGTGCATCACAGTTTCAGACTCACATTAAAACTTATTATGACAGAACACAACATTATTTCTCTATGACAGTAAACAGACAACAAGAAAATAGAAACAGTAATTTGGAATAAACAAAACAAACGAGTTACATAGCCCATCCTGTAGGCCTACATCGACCCACATAGGGGGTACAGCAATTTCACTATAAAATCAAAGGAGATACAAAGATAATCATGAATCTCTCCCAAACCCAAAATCAAAATACGTCCAAATTTCTCACTGCAACAAATGGAGCAAAAATAGAAGAAATCATAACAAACAATTTTCATAAAAACAAACAGGGCCACACAGAAATAAAGAGAAAACTAATACGACTTGTAAGTTGGCTGGGCACAAGGAAAAGCAAAACCCAAAACATGTTACAGCCCTCATGGCTCTAGGCCATATTACTACTCTTTCAATTAATTATATCAAGCCACGTCAACTAAACTGCATTTAATACTTTTACAGAAACGAAGTTTGTACGGAAGTTTCAAGTAGTTATTCTTTCAATCAATATTTAGATCTAAACAATACAATTTTCATTTAGGTTGCAAACAAACCCTGCAGCTTGCAAATTGCAAACATCCCTGCTAATACTTAAGGTCTGGGCTGTAGGTTAGGGTTGGGTGATTAAATACTCATCCTTTTAACTTTTCAATGTTTATTCAGGGCTATTTCTCTCCTCTTACACTAGATGTGGGTAGAATTCAGCCAAACCGCATAAAACTTATGACCCATGCCTCATCCTTTGAAGATTTTAGTCTACCCTTTTAAGTAAAAATTTAAAATGATAGAAGTAGAAGTTACCTAAAAATTGGTAAGGTTTAGCGTTTGCAATATAGTACTGAATGATGAGACCTCCAAAAGAGTGGCCAATCAACACTGGTGGAAACGTGAGTTTTTTGCAGATGAAATCAGCAACATCACTTGCATGTGTCTACTGCAGAATTTAGAGTTAACAGGAATAAGAACATTTTACCAGGTATGGAAACTAACAAATACAGAGCAGATGCTGGCGAATTTAATTGCAAAAGAAGTTCTTTACTAGTGGACAGCTACAATACCTGGAGAGTACCAGCAACAGAAGCACTGGGTGCATCACTTTCACCCTGACCAATTGGAAGAGGTACGAAAAATCAGAACACACAGCTTCCAGATATATGCTAATGTGTCAATGGTGCATTACAAAATAACACTTCCCTAAAAATAGCATTTTAACACTCATAAGTCATAACCATAATAATCCCATACTTCCAATTATCAGCTGATAGGCTAGTAGAAACAATTTTAATGAGTTAAATATCAAACTGCAAAGTAATACAACAAGTTCGTCGTCTGATGATCATAGTGAATCATCCAATTGCATTTCGGAGTGAAGTACAATTTTTTTTATGAGAGGAATAAAGAAGGGAAAAAGGAGAGAGTGAGAGGGAGAGATTGTGCCTCATTTGTAGCTCAAATTAAACTATGAATACCATTTGTCAGCTGGAAACATAAAGATTACAACAACAGCTAAGTGCATCTCATACTTAAGTTTTCAAGTCGTTCAATATCTCAGCTCATATTCTACTGTAGAGTCAAGTGACTCATAATTCACCATTTGCACAAGAGCAGTAAATGCTGACCTTCTGCCCAAATTGTCACTTGCAATAAAATGAAATGAAATGAAATTTTATCTCTTTATATTCTTAAATTATAATAACGCTATCTTCTTTACTATTTAAGTGTTTGTGTGAGACAGAGAGAAGACAGAAGAAGTACTTCTCCAACGTGGAAGAAAGGAGGCGAATTCTTTTCTTGCCCTGTTCCCATAAAGTACTTGCCAGCTCTAATGTCCAAAATAAATACCATAAGAAAATCGTTGATAAATTTCAACCCAGTTAACGAAGAATCCATGAAATCAAATTCTTGCCCTACTCTCATCGAATAAGCTTCAAGAAGATATAGAGTTGACAACAAGATAATGAGACACCAATATTGCCACATAAATATCGTAAACTCATTTCCACATTGGACCAGAAGAAGGAAGAAAACACAATTAATCAACAGAACGAGCAAAAAATGGCACATTTTCAGATGAGAGCAAGAGAGAACCCACCTGGCCCAACAAGCTAATCGCATAACAATCATACCCAGAAGCTGAAAAGAAAGGCATCCAGTGCTCAGCCCAGCACCAAGCAGCATGGTAGCTTCCATGAACAAAAACAAGAGGTGGGTTTTCACTTGTTCTCTCCTTTTTCTCATCTGATTCTTTTTCTGCAACTCCCTTCTGCACAATTACCTCCATGTTGAGGCCAGAGGGGAGCTGGTGGAAAAGACGAGACTGTTCCTGCTTGAGCTCGTAAGGGACTCGCATTCTCTGAGCTCCATGGAGGGCAGCTCGGGGCTTTACCGTAACCCTCGAAGTAGAGAGGTTGGTTTGAAGCTGGGAGATAGTGTGAAGGGAGAGGAGAGCAGCCATTCATGTCAAATTGACCTCGCGCTCAATGGCCCCAACCTTCACCCTTTTCCTTTATTGGGCTAATTGCATTTATTATTTTGAGCTGCTGAACTTGATATAGGTGGTTCCAATCCAACCCAAAAAAATAACTTGATAGACGTGGTGTACGCTAACAGATCTAGCTCAGTGGAAACAAAATATGACTTGTAAACAAAAAGTCTTATATTCGAATTTCCACAATATCATAGTTGTGTGTGTGTGAGTAATCTCATTCTCCTGTAGTTTAGATTATCGCTTATACTATAAAAAAAAAATTATAGTTAATGTACTACTAAATGCACTGAGGAGTTAAAAAACCCTCTACCTAGATGTTCAATGGATCTAACTCCAATCAGGTTCTGTTTGATGGACTGTATTGGACTGATTAGAATTGAACTTGGAGTGTTGGACTAGACTAGCTTAGACTTCAAGTCCTGTTGAGTTGTTTGGTATAGCACTAGACTAGACTGGACTTTAAGTCTAGTCCATTGTTTGGTACAAGGCCACACTGGACAGAATGGACTTCTTTTTCTTTTTTCCTTTTTTCTAAAATTTCAAAATTAATTTACTATTTATTTAATCATTTAATTTCATAAAAAAATTAATTTAAAACGCATCAAATTACAGAACCAATATATATATATATATATATATATATATTAAATTAAAACACGGAAAATGAAAAAACAAAAACTCACAATTAATTGAAAAAATAAGTCAAATACGTAGAAAAGATCAATGAATGATCTTTAAAAGTAGAGCGGCTATCTTCAAGTTTATGTCAGATTGCAGGCACTTGATATCATCCTTGATCATAGGAACGTAGAGAAATAATGGATCCAACAGAATAGTAGACAGACATGATGCTACAAATATGTTCTTCCACTTTCGAAGGAAAGGGCTCCCGATTCCAAGTTTAGGCGCAAAACCCAAAAAATGAAAAGAAAAAAAATTATGGTTCAAGATATCCTTTCCCCTCCTACTCAAACCCACCCTTTCCTTCTATTTTTCTTGTTCCTATTTCCAAGAGAGAGAGTGAGAGAGATTGAAGTGAGAAGATTGTTTGAAATATGAGGGAGCATTAGAGAAGAAATAGAAGAAGAAAATCACAAAGACAAAGAGAGGAAGAAAGAGGAGAGAGGAGAAGAGAAAGGAGAGAACGAAAGAGAGAGAAAAGAAGAACCTGAGAAGAGGCGTGCTCGTCAAGAGAAGAGAGAAGAGGCGGGTTGGCTCTATAGGAAAGACACGAATTCTAAACCCACATCTGAGCTTGGGTTTTGGAGCCATAGTTATTTGGAATATGGATCCCATGCCCATATCCAGTCTGAGAAACACTTTAGCTCACCAAACAGTAGCAAGCACCCATGTCCCTTTTAATTGAAAATATCCAGTCCAGTCCAGTCCAGCCCATCAAATAAGGCCTCAAGGTATTAGATTTAGATGGTTAAGGTGCCGACAATATTGGAACATGGTTTAGACAAATAGTGTAATCCTATTGGGCCCGTTAATATAACAATTGGTGGTGGGCTCCTACCAAGGCTAAAATAATTATTGTCGGAAGAGATGGAATTGAGGGTATCATGTCATCTTTAAAAGTGGACTGCCAGTGGCCAATGGGGTTTAGCCCAGTGGAAAAGGGCTCGACTTGTAAATTAGTGGTATCAAGTTCGAACCCCCATGACACTATGATGGAGTGTGTGTGAGAAACTTTCATCTCCTATAGTTTAGACTATCATTTGTACTAAAAAAAAAAACAGTGGAGTTTAGTGAGTGCATGGTTTGGACAAATAGTGAGCTCCTATTGGACCCGTTAGTTGTCAAAAGAGGTGGAATTTCGAGGATCATGTCATCTTTGAAAACTATCAGTGCATGGTTTTCAATTGATAGCTTTCAAAACTCCATCTTGTCCCTTTTCTTTTTAGTACAAGCAATAGTCTAAATTATGGGGTATGGTTCTCACACACTTGCACACAACAAAGATGCTACGGAAGTTCGAACTTAAGACTTATGGTCTGCAAGTCTAAGCCCTTTTTCCACTCGACTAGACCTTGTTAGCCTCCATATTGTCATTTTAATTTGGATTTACTGTCTATCTATCTTTTTCTTTTTTCTTTTTTTCTTTTTTGTCAAAGTTTGAAACGCTACAAGCCCCTTTTTTAATTTACAGTTTTTTATTGGCACGGTAAGTGTGCATCACATTGTTGACATACAAGGTAAAAAAAACTTTCATGAGTATTTAGCATAGAGCCTTCAAGGTTAAGTGTTGAAGTACTATTACAATCCAAAAAACAAAAACATAATACTAGAAACATTAAACCCAAACTTGATAAAGACTTTCACGACTATACAAAAGACTCAAGACAGAGAACATAATTGGTAAATTTTTTATAAAAACTATGTTTGTTTTCTTCATACATACACATGCATGTGTGCATGAAAATGTTTATCAAGCTGCAATTTCTCACCATATCTTTCTAAATTCTATTAAAATATAAAATTTAATACGAGAATATTTGTTTGTGGGAATTTTCTGTGTATTCCTCTTCTTGTAGGAGTTCATATTTATAATACAACGGAGCCTTAGTGGCCAAGTAAATCATAAATTCCTATTTCTACTTATAGTAGGAAATCATGATTAATGTAAATCAAATACAATTATAATGGGAATCTTTGGTATGTAAGGAAAGAAAGTCAATAATCCACAAGTCATGCCAACACTCCCCCTCACATTGGTGCATAGATGTTGCTCATGCCCAACTGTTCCAGTGAATTGTGAAATGCTTTACTGGAAATTGCTTTTGTCAAAATATCCGCCAATTGATCCTTGGACTTCACAAAAGGAGGCTAAATCATTTTAGCCTCAACTTTCTGTTTGATAAAGTGTCGATCCACCGCAACATGTTTAGTGCGATCATGTTGAATCGGATATTGTGCAATAACTATAGCAGCTATGTTGTCACAAAAGAGATTTATTGTGGACGTAGGTTTATACCCAAATTCAGTAAGCAACTTCCTTAACCAAAACAAATTCCTTTAGTCATGCCTCTGAACTCAGCTTATGCACTAGATAAAGGTACTACCTTCTGTTTCTTGCTCATCCATGTCCCCAAATTACCTGCTACAAATGTGAAGTAACCCGATGTAGAGCTTCTATCTATTACACTGCCTACCCAATCTGCATCTAAATAACCATCAATATTTAGATGACCATGTTTTAAGAACATGAGTCCTTTTTCGGTTGCAGAGTTCAAATATCTAAGTATCCGAAGAACTGCATTCATATTATCCTCACTTGGAGAATGCATAAATTAACTGACAACGCTCACCGCATAAGCAATGTTTGATTCAGTATGAGACAAGTAGATCAAACTTCCCACTAACCTTTGGTATCTTTCTTTGTTAATTGAAACTTGATTTGGGTATTCTCCAAGATGATGATTTTGAACAATAGGAGTGTCTACAAGTTTGCAATCTAACATTCCTGTGTATGTTAACAAGTCCAAGATATATTTCCTTTGAGAGAGAAATATGCCTTGTTGTGATCAGACCACCTCATTCCCCAACAAACATTTGAGTCCACCTAGATTCTTCATCTCAAATTCAGTAGCCAAATAGTCTTGTAGCTGCGATATTTCATGTTTATCATTCCGAGTAATAATCATATCATGGACATAGATTATTAAAGCTGTTAAATTTTTGTTTTGATATTTCAAGAACAAAGTATGATTTGATTTACTCTATCTGAAACCATTGTACTTCATTGTCATGATGAACTGCCCAAACCATGCACGTGGTGATTGTTTCAGTCCATACATCGCCTTTCGTAATTTGCATACTGTTCTAGTTTGAGTAGTATTATATTCAGGAGGAATGTCCATATACACATGCTTCGTGAGTTCTCCATGCAGAAAAACATTATTTACATCAAACTGGTGTAGTGGTCTGTCCAAATTATATGTGAGGGATAGTAAGACTCTGACTGTATTCAATTTTGCAACTGGTGCAAAGGTTTATTCATAATCTACACCAAAAGTCTGTATGTACCCTTTCGCCACAGGTCTTGTGTTGTATTGCTGAAAGATCTATCAACGTTGTGTTTTATGGTAAACACACATCTACAACCTACAATCTTTTTTCCTTGTGCTAAAGTTTCCAGTGTCCAAATGTGATTCTTCTCAAGAGCTTTCATATCTTCCTTTATAGTTTGAACCCATTTAGAGTTGTAGGAGACTTTTTTGTTCCAGCAACTTGACGAATGGGCTTAGGTTACAGTAAAGAGAGGACGGATAAAGTTGCCCCTATGCCTGAGTTCAAGAACTAGACCCCAAGAGTGTTTCGAAAGTTTCGTGAAGCCTTAGAAAACACTTTGGTTCCTTTCACCAATAAATCAGACAACCATGACATTTTAGTATTATGGCTTGGCTTGAGAAGCTTGTGGCATGGGAGCTAAGTCTTCATGAGTTTAGCAATAGAGAGAAAGAGATTGGATTTATTATGAAAAATAAAGGTTCAAAGCAGGAGGAGAGGGAAATTTGGGGAGATTTTGATTAGGGAAGAAAGGGAGAAATGGAAATAACAGATGGGTGGCTTAAGTAAATTTCTAGCCGTTTGCCAAAAGCTTGGTCTGCTCCTAGATGGTTATTTTGCTGGGTAGAAGGTGCCTCCTTTTATAAGTACTAGAACCCCTAATTTTACCAAGTCATCCTCTCCCTTTTCCTTCACTTTCTTCCATTCAATCCTATTTAGTGAAACCTCCCCAATCCGAGCGCATAGGAGCAAAGCTTTTTGGAGTTCCAAGACTTTCACATGGTTAGACTCCTTCATGTGGATGAGGTGCCCCTTACTTTTCTTCCTGGTTTTCCTACTAGAGCTCACAAAACAAAGAAAAATAGGTATGGGCATTAGTCTGGAGGGTATTTCACCTCCAAAAGCCTGCGCACACGGATTCCCTTTGGTTTTTGCAATGGTTTATCTTTGACTTGGTTTTGATTTGGCAAAGGTATTTTCAAGGGTGCTGGATATTTTCCACGATGTTGGATATTTTATAAGGTGTTGGGCTGGCTTATTTTCCAAGATTAGGTCGTTGATGTTTTATTTCCAGCGGCCTGTAAGTTTGCCTTGGTTTCGTCAAGCTGCTAGAAGCAGCCTATCTGCATGGATTTGCTTTGGTTTTGACAAGATGCTAGATATTTTGAGTGATGTGGGATATTTCCAAGTATTGTAAGCATTGGATATTTTCCTAAGGTATTGGGTTTTCTTTCTCATGCTTACCATATTTTTGGGCCCAATAAATGGGCTTGAGTTTTGGTGCTCTCGAGCGGCCCAAAACTTCCACTCCTTGGTCCATCAATGGGCTTCGTGAATACTCATGACCATCCATACCACAACCCGCTCAACAAGCCCTATGCATTTGCATGGCTTGGCCCCACTTAAGCGTGTAGCGTGAATGGTGCAAAAATAAAGACTTTCCTCTTGGCGTCGCATTTTTTTTGGCATGTTAGTGCTTGAACCTAGCCTTATTGTAATGGGTTATGGCTGGGCCAAGTGGTGCTTGACAGGACAGCAAGCGCGGATTCATAGAGCCAGTACATTTTACGAGCTTGTTTTGGCCTCTCTGCGTGGCGGGTTGCGTGTTCGCTTGGTGTGGCCAAAGTTTTCATAACCTATCAAAGACATTAATAAGTTCCAACTAGCAGCATGCACAATATAGAAGCACTCAATTTACATAATAGGCCTCCGCCTTACATCCAATCCTAGCATGGGCAATAACAAAACAATTCTAAAGAACTTCAGTTTACAAGAAAAAATAAAGTTCAATGGAGATTGAAACAAATGAAGTTATCCTACAAGAGTTCGGGGCTCGGTAGCGCAAATCTTGGCTCGACCGCTTGGTTTAAGTCTAGCTACTGCCTGAGAGGCGCAAAACAGAAAACTTGTGAGTGGACAAAACAAAGTTTATTTTATATTTGAAAACAACATAATAACCCCACCGTTTGGAAAAGATGCAGAAAACATGTAGTTGAAACCCAACATACTCGTATATAATCCATTAAAACTAGGTTAAGGTCCGTATTCCATAATAGCTTACTAATACTCAAATTCACTCAACATTTTTCCCGAACCACTCTCACCAAAACGCGTGCCCGTTGGCACAACGAGTGAGGAAGGATCCTCGCCATAAACAAGAATGAAGGTATATGTATAAGTATGACCACTACCAAACTTATACCGAAGAAATCATTCAATCGGGGGATTGTTTGACTAGACCACATGGAAGAATCCCCAATTGACCATGTGGCTAGGGAATGAACACGCACAACAGAATCCACAGTATTCATACGATTGTGACAAGTCTTACGCACGTAGACTAACCCCACCAAGGATCTATGAAACACCCCGTTAAGAGTGCTTGGGTTCCGACATATCCAAGTATCTCATCCAAGAATTTCAAAACCGGTGAGGTACATAAGGTAGTACCTAAGGGCATCTCCAACCCAAGGGGTAGAAACTCAAAATTTGAGTTTTAAGCCCAAAAATTCAACTCCAACCCATGTACTTTGAGATGGGTGGAATTTGGGGTGGAATACCAGTCCAAGTTTTGCCTGGACTGATAATTTGTGTGAAGCCCAAATCCTTGCTCTGCAGCCCATGTGAAAGAGGAAAAATAGGTGGGCCCCATGTGGAAGCAAGCTGTCTGCTTGCACTTTTGTTGCGCAACAAGTGGCAGCATCTAGAGAAAGAGACGTTGCAATCAAATTGCCCAATTTGAAAGCTGAGTTTGTTTGTTCTTTTTTTTTTTTTAAATGCAACTGCTATATCCACATCAACGATTAAGACTAATTTTAAGCAATTTGAACCGTAAAATTTCACATCCATCGGCTCAAATTTAAATCCAATGGTCAAAATAATATTTATAATTAATCTAAATCAAATCCAACCCAAAACTTATTCCAAACTCCATAAGTAGCCATTCATTTGGTAAATAATCAACCAAAAATCATTTTTTCCTTTCTCCCTTTGGTAAATAACCATTCATTTGGTAAATAAAATGTTGTGGTACTTTTTTTTTTTTTTAAGTGAAATTCTATTATGTTTGGGAATTTTAATTTTTTTAGGTTAAAATGTTTAGAAAATTAAATCATGAATGTTGAGACAAAAATAATGTTAAAAAAGTTAACGAGAAAAAAAAATTAGGGTTTAATCATTCTTAAACAATTTAATAAAGTTGCGGACTCAAATTATGAGTCTGCAAGGTTGGAGGAAAAAAAATTGAGTCATAAAAATACATGAATAGTTGTATTTTGGAGGGTGGAAATTTGAGTTTAGTCCCAATATGGTTGGAGATGGCCTAAAGCACTCCAAACTTACATAAACCACAACTCACTCACATCCCATAATCCCTTTCCAACAATCCCATGTACCCAACACATATCCAAGAATAGATAGTAACTTTCAAAAATAGCATATATCAGTTCAAAATAATCACAATACGCAAATATCCAAATATACATCCAATACTTTTCATAACAATATTATATTTCAACTTTTAAATATATAATGAACTCAATAATCTATTAACCCATTACGCATAGTTTTGTGTCTTCGAAAATAATGATTATTATTTAAAAACAAAGTCCACTCACAGATAATCCAAAGCTTCTTGACCCTGAGAGGGTCTAGCACTGTTGAGTACGCTGGGCCAGAGTACCTATTGAAGAATATGAGGACTATATTGAAATAAAATATTTCGAACGAAAACTTTAAAATAAATTCCTAGTTTTCCCAAGATTCAAGTGTGTGCACGATGAATGAGAAATTTCTAATGTCCAACTACGTGTTTCAAAAGGTGAAATAACCTCGGATGACGCTCGGTCAACCGGGCCCGTTGGGCCCATGACCTCCGATTTCCGATCCGAAAGTTCCTACAGGTTCAACAAAGTTTACTAAACACGTTCTGCAAGTTTGGTCTAGATCAAGCGGTCAGATTGCTCACAATCGCACAATCGGATGGTCACCAGTTTGTGTAATCTTTGAATAATTGAATCAGAGCATCCAGGACTCTGATTCTCGATCCGTGAATTCCTACACGAGCCAAGAGGTACCTAGATTAACATATTTGGAAATGGACCAACGGTCTGAAATATTGAATCCGGATAACGCCTAATATGCGTAAATTCAATCGACCGTCAAACGATAACTAAATTCAAATCCAATCATACTGTCATACTCGGGATGACATGGGGAACATTCTAGCTTAAAAACCAAACATTGACATGTCTAGAGAAATTTTCCGGCGATCGAAAAACTCCAAACTGCCGACCAAAAATCATACAAACTGATCAAACACATCAAGGGGAGTAACTTTATACATTTGCTTGAAGATCAATTCCGCCGTTAAAGACCTCGAACAACCGGTTTTCTTGTCGGAAAACCTAGAAATTTCTATGTTTTGATTCAATGGTTTCGGGTTGAAATCAAGTCGAGTCTTCGGAGGAAATTACAGAGGCGAGGTAGGGGAGTGTTTTGGAAACCACTTGGTGGTCAGTGGTGGCCAGATTTTGCCGTAAAAATCGTCGAAAGTCATTGTTTTGAGCCTTTTTTCGTTTGATTTTCTAGTTTAATCACTTGGAATTGATGTTGGAAATTGGTATGGATGTAAAGAGGAAGATAGACAAAACAAAAATGGGACCAATTTCATGGCTGGAGACAATCGGATGATGTTATAATCTTCGTCCGAAGTTGCTTTGGGGTCGTGGCAGCTGAACAAAGGAAAAAGAGAGAGAGAGATAGGGAGGTTTTCACGAGAGGAGAGAGAGAGAGAGAGAGAGAGAGAGAGAGAGAGAGGAATATGAGGTTTTAAAAATCCAACTTCGAAATATTTACGGTTGTGCCGCTGCACTTCCATTGATTGTAACTTCTTCGTTAAAACTCCCATTTGAGCCCACTACATGTCTATGAACTCGTATCAATGCGCTCTATGCAATGGTGCTATTCATTTCCCCAAAATCCTACCAAATTAAAAAGTGACCTAAATAACCCTACCCTTGAAGGTAAAATTGTAATTTCACAATTAATTAATTTAAATAATTATAGTAAAATAAAAATTTGGGGTCAGGGTTTTACATTCAGCAACTTTGGTTAGGATATGAATAGCAGAAAACTTATGTGCAAAGCCCTTAAGTGGTTCAGACAGCTTCTCAGTGGATACATTATTCGCAATTGGATACTTTGATGTCTTGCCAATATCAAGTGAATAACAGTTTGGTAGCATCTCACGATTCTACCTGAAAGGTAATTGGTATCCAGTAGATTCATCCTCCAAATTCACAAGTGTAGCAGGAGTAGTTAATTCAAGGATATTCTCAGGAGATTGGTCCGTCGGTACTATTGAGTTAGATGAAGGTCTTCATCTCATTGTTCTCTATTGTCTGTAGGTATATGACTCAGATCATAAACATCTTCGCAGGTCAGGCGGGTCAGGCAATTGATCACATGGGTGATTGATCTCTTTTTGACAGAGAGCAATCTCGTGCTCCATACTCAGGATGATCAATCGTCAAGTTTGGACGATAGATCATTTCTTGGCCGAGAGCAATTTCGTGCTCCAGACCTAGGGGCGAACGATCGTCAGAGGTGGGACAATCGATTGTTTATGTACGGAGGTGAATTTCTTTGTTTTCCAAGTTGCTCTAATTTTGCTCTTCACTTCATATCTCCCCATGAAGCGTCGAGTTGGAGACTGACTCATGGAAGAACATCTCAGATTCTAGAAAGGTCACATCCAAAGTGACATAGGTATATTAGGTGGGAGGGTGATAACAGCAGTAGCAATTCTAACAAGTGGCATAACCCACAAAAACACAACGAATAGCACATGGATCAAGTTTGCTACATTGATTTTTGTGGAGATGAACGAAAGCCACACATCCAAAGATTCGGGGTGTGAATACCAACATAAAGGGCAGGGGCTCGTGATGTGCAAGTACTTGTAAGGGGGTTTTAAAGTTCAGTACATCATAAGGCATGCAGTTGATATAACGTCATCCCAATGATGGTGAGGAACATGAGTGCCAATCAGAAGTGCTAAGGCTGTTTCAAGAAGATGACGATTCTTTCGTTCAACAACACCATTTTGTTGGTGTCTGAGGATATGTCGTCTCATGGATAATTCCATATTGTTGGAAGTAAGCCTAAAAGTCATGATTGACAAATTCTCCACCATTATCTGAGCGAAGAATATGTACGTGAGCATTGAACTGAGTTTTCATCTATTTGAGGAAGAACTAAAAACGGGAAAACACTTTGTTTTGATTCTTCATCAAATAAAGCCATGTCATCCGTGTACAATCATATAAGAATGTTACAAATGACTGAATGCCAGAATGAATAGTGATAGGTGAAGGTCCTCAGACATCATAGTAAATTAACGTAAATAGGGTAGTACACTTGATCTTACTCAATAGATAGGGCACACAGTGACCCTTGGCGAAAATATAAGTATCACATTGGAAGTCGGAGTCTTTGAAACCTGAGAATAAATCTGGTATAAGATGCTTCAAATAACTAAAAGACGGATGTCCCAATCGACAGTGCCATAACCAGATTTGCTTTTGTTTGCTATTGGACGGATACGTCACACTGTTAGCCATGTCAGGACTGAAGTCATCTACATAATAGAGCCCACCTCTCTTAGTGCTACAACCAAGAATCTCCTGAATGTGAATATCTTAAAGCAAACTAAAACTCAAGTCAACGAGTAAACAAACTTTAGGGATAAGTTGGAAAAACACATCCAACCATGCTTTCCCTATTCACCTAAAATCACATCCCTTCCCACACACCACACGAAACCCACCCCCCAAAACAAACGGGGTTGTATTTGAAAGATTGGGGAACTACTCTATTTATAGGCCAACATACTCAACAACAGTAACCCCCAATGTATTTCTCTATCTTTTTAATTACGAATAAATACCTAACCCCCAATGTCATTTCCCAACTCTAAGTGAAGACTTTGACCAAATTAAATTGAAGCCCAGAAAATAGTCTTTCCAATGGACTAGGCTTTGTTACCAATTCTCAGTGAAAGCCATAAAAAAAGATTGATATTCTTTGATTGCACATCTACTGGCCTGATTTGACAGTGAATGCACTATAGTATGCTTGTAGGCATGATTTGGGCTCGTACCTCATTCATAAAATTCTAGAACAATATTGACCTTCAATCTCTTTGTCGTATCTTTCTAACCATATGTAGCCCATCTCAAAGAAAAATTGGAAAGGCCTTCAAATATCATTTGTGGCACAGCAATGCAAATGCTTCTGAATTTCACCTTAAGCGGCCTTTTCTTGAAATACTACTTTCATTGGATGCTTTAAAAATTCTAGAAAACTTACAAAGGCATATTTAATGTCTTAGCTTCACTCTCCAATTGGCCTTGCACATAAATTCCACTAGAAAGTTGTATTTCCATTGAAAACTAATTGAGTGCTTTGGAAAGCTGAAAATGGAGAAAGTAAAGTAATAAGTCCTATAAAGCCAATTCTCTTACAAAAACTAAGTAAGAAGGGTGAATAAATTATATTTATGAACCTATCACTAGCCCAAGCCTATTATGGGAGGTTCAAATAGAGGTGTCAAACGTGCCATGTCGGGTCGGCTCAGCCCATTTAATAAATGGGCCATGTTGGGCCCGTTCATTTATGAAAATCATCAATCCCGGCCCGAGCTCACAGCCCTAGCCTATATGGGCTGAGCCGTGCTCGTGTTGGGCCACTAAACGGGCCAAGATGGGCCCACACCAAATTTGACTTATGTATTGCATTTTTTTTGTATTTTTTTTACAACTTCAATTAAATCTTTTTTACAATTATGTATATACAAACAAGATTTATTATTTGTTAAAAAAGAGGCCAATAACTTAATTTAAAGTGCATTTAAATAGAAAATGACTAGATTATTGTTTGGATTTTAAAAAATTGAAACTTGAAAAACAAAATCATTATTTTATATATAAGGAAAACATTAAATTTTAATATATATTATTAGAGAAAAGAAATAGACTTGAATTTAAGATATAAATGCAATAATATTAGGTATTGTTTTTCTCTAAAATAAATATAATTTAATAAAAAGGCTTTAAACGGCCTGGCCGACTCATTGGGCCTAATTAGCATGTCCTAGCCCGTCCAAAGATATGGGTCGTGCTGTGTCGGGCGTTACTTAAATAGGCCATGCTCTGAAGCCAAAATATCCATTTACCCTAAAGCAAATTTATCCTTAGCTCCACGCACCTTTTATAGAAAAAGGCTAAATGTCACTTTTAGTCCCTGTAGTTTGGCAATTCAACCACTTTTGATCATGTAGTTTCAATTTCGTCAATTTTGCCATTGTAGTTTCATATTTGTAGCAATTATTAGAATTATTGTCAATTTCTTTAACGATGCAAGAGGCAATTTCGTCAATCCAAAACCCTCGAGCGTAAAAGCTTGTTTGAAATTCTCCCCATTTCATATTAGGGCTCGAAATTCAACTAAAATCCCAATTTTTGAAGAACCCAAAATCCAAATGACCAATTTCAAGCCCTAATATGAAATTAGAGGAGTTTCAAACAAGCTGTTATGCTCAATGATTTTGAGTTGACAAAATTGCCCCTTGCATCGTCAAAGAAATTGACAGGAATACTAATTTGTCTTTGAATTGCTACAAATATGAAACTATATTGTCAAAATTAATGGAATTGAAACTACATGGTCAAAAGTGGTTGAAGTGACAAACTACATGAACCAAAAGTGTCTTTTAGCCATAGAAAAATGTAGTTACACCTTCTTCAAATTAGCTAGGATTACATACTTGCAATTAGAGAACCTTCTTTCAGTAATAAACTTCCAACACCATACGGGTAATCAACAAAGTCATCTACCTATACAATGTAGGTTGAAAACACTACACAAACACTATATCATACAACCGGTAATCAACAAAGTCATCTACCTATACTCATAATATGCAAGCACGCTGCACGTACAATACCTACAACACAGGTCGGAAAAAAAAAACAAAACAAACAAAACAGAGTGAAGTTATGTAGGAGGTAGATTAGAACTCCAAGGCAACTCTATGACGAACCTAAATTAACAAGGACATATATTGGTGGTTTGCTCATAAAAATAATAATCTTCATTCATATCAAGATTTTGTTTTTCAACTTCCCAAAAATCCTTTGATTGTTTCAGCATAATTTAGTTGTCAAGGTGTTTTGTGCCCGCTTGTGCTTCCAGCACTTTTAGTAAGTGCTTTCGTAATGACATGAGTAAGAATTCCAATGGGACAGAAAAACAGGCAAAGAGAAACTGAATGCCGAGTCTCAATTTGGTTTTGAAGACCATCGCAGAAAACCTGCCTGCATGAATGAACACAACTAATGAGTGTTACAACTGTGTGTGTGTGTGTGTGTGCGCATCTGTGAGAGAGAGAGTTACCTTGCAGCAAAGAGATCGACAGCCAACAAATGAATCCAGGCAGAAGCTAATGTCATCTCATTGGAGAACATCTTTGCTATACCAGTCAGCTGTACATAGTACATAGGTGGAAAACAAAATTTTGTATAAATTTTCATAACTTAAGAGAAAAGATTGCTGAACCTATATATTCTAATACACACCTCAGGTAGCCAGTATTTACTTGCAAAAATCAACCGTAGCGTCTGAGGAGTCCAAGAGAGGTATAGTAGATAAGCATAGAGAACTCCGAGCAGAATATATGGTATGCTACTTTCCGAAGACATTTTTGTCTGCATTTTACGTGATCTAAACGAATTAGGTACATCAATTTAGGTTGAGCAAATCTTACAGAATTATACCTACTTCCCCTCAATTTCTGTGCCTTTAGTGGGTGAGCCAAAAAAGGATTTTTTTTGGGTATAATCCTGCATAAATTGGAATGAGGATGGATAGCAACATTGTGTGAGAGTCGTAGGACTGGATAAATACAGGAGAACATACCAGTTCAGCTTTAGGTGCCAGAACCATGAGGGCATAAAATGGGAGAACTGCAGTTGTTCCCAAAGTAAAAACTCTGCTAGCAATTTGAGAACTTGCCAACCCTGACAAAAAAAAAGACAGTAAACTTAGCTTTATCGATCATATTCCAGCCCTCCCATAATCTTTATCACTCACTAGCCTGAGAGGTCAACAGATGATAAATGGATCATGAAACAAATAATGACTAAAAACCATTCGTGTTAGAGAAACAAAAAAGATGTATTATAACTCTTAAAATTACCAAACATAAGAATCATCATATGATATGGCTATTGTGATCTTCTTATAGAGAAGCATAAATTAGAGAAGGATCTTCAAACATTTATAGAAGCTTGGTAGCCAGTAGCATACGGTGAAAAACTGGGTATGTTATTCTGCAAAACAATTACTAAATCGGATGCTATTGTTATGGATCTGGGTAAGATTTTCTCTTTCATTAGAATGAGAAGGTAATTTGTTAAGCTAAAACAACCTTACTGTCTGCAACTCTCAAAGGCTAACTCCACAACATTCAGGTAGGAATTGGATATAAGCAAAACCCCGTAATATAAAAATAAATAAAAATTATGCTGAATCCTTAAAATTCATTCTCTCAACGAAATTCATGAAGCCATAAACCATGCTATCACATCATACTATGCCTCATGCAATACAGAATTCTAGTTTCTTTTGAGCCTTTATTTCATGCAAAGGACCATCTATCCAAATGTTACAAGTACAAACTGTGAAATAGACAAGTGTTTTGCAATGTAGTTGTAATTGTGTCAATTTGAAAACCATATATATGCACTCACAGATATAGTTTATTCTTACAAAACTGATCAAAGTTGTCAAAGCTAGTTACAGCTTTCTCTGGTCCAGAGATTCTCTGTGCAGGACGTTATGTCTTTAATTAAAGACTGAACTATCAATATGCGCATTGATATTTTTATCGATTTTGGCAAAAATGCATAGGTAACATGCCGACACATTTTGTTGTTGGCGACAATGATATCGACACATTATCATGGCATATCGACAATCTGAATTTTATTAAAGACTGGGCGTCCTGTATAGAGCCAGACTATTCTCTGCTCATATGAAAATATTTGTAAATTGATTCCTACATGTGGGTATTTCATAAGAAACAACTTACAAACCTACTTAAAGCTAGTAAGCCTTAAATCAGCCACGTAACATTGAAAATGATATCAATAATAAATGACTGAAAAGAATTCAAAGTGGCCGAAAGGATTACATGAGACATATATTCCAGAGCCTTTTCGGTGTGGAATGGATCTCTCGAGTTTTGGTCTTACAGTAACTGTTGAACCTCCTACAAAACTCCATTCCCTGTGTAATTGAACTCCCATTGTCTCAAGCTGTTGACCGAAGACTTGAGTATGAGAACTTCCGAGTGAAAATGTGATGCTTTTATAGTTACTCGAATGTCTTATAGTCTTCTTAGCATAGTCAACCTACAAGAAACGAATATGTAGTTGTATGAGAAGCTACCCAACTCAGAAAATTATAAAGAGTTCCTACACATGACATGAGATTATTTATGAAAGAAGTTGCATGTTATCTTGTACTTCAACGTTCAAACTGGTGAAATGCCTCTTTCCAGATTTTATACAATATTGCTGCCACGCTCGAATTGCCACATTTATCATGAAGACGAATTTGATAACAAATTATACGTCAAATTCAATGAAGTTTTCAACTGAAAGGCAAAGGAAGAAGAACAATTACATAATTTTAGTGGCCAAGAAAGACAATGCCCGCTTACCAAATTGTAAATTCATGGAACTACAATAGAATACACCCATTTGGCACCCACAGAAACTCTTTTAGCAGAATAGAACTATGAAATGTCAACTCTTATTTTCTATGTTGGACAAAATACAACTAATTTCAAACTACTCCATATACCCCTCCCCTTCCTTCTAAAGATCAGCAAATAAACGAATTAAGGACGCCTAGATGAATCAACTAAGCTACAAATTTAAAAGAATACAAGGCTGAGGACCAAAAAAATTGTAGGGAGGAGAACATGAAGATTGAAAAGCTTAGGTAAAGCCATACCTTGAGGGAGAACTGAGAATGGAAAAAGCAAGAAGGAAGGCCATCTTTGTTGTAAGACCAGAAAACCCAGTAAGAAAATAATACTGGCTGCTTCATATTTTATTTTTTTACGACACTGAAATTAAGAATAGGAAAAGAAAATGTAAAGAACTTCAATAATACAACAATTTCACGAAGCTGGGAAAGAGAGAGAGAGAAGCAATTAAAGGAAGGTAAGGTAAAAGAGCACTACCTCCAGGTATTTGTCAAAGTTAGAAAGAACAACGTTCACCTCCTCACAACCCACTTGCACTGCATTTATTTGTTCCTCTCTGAGCATTCGTTCTGTTATGAGTGGACCCAACAAACAAAGAATATGACAATTTATATCTTATTATAATTGGATGGCTAAAATTCACTCCTCCAGCAGAAAGGGACAAGTCATTCATTCTTGTAGGCTCCAACACAACTTGTAGTAGAGGTTCTGATGAAATGAAATTTCAGTTCTAAGGCTGGCTAGCATAGGCTTTCTCCTATGAAGTCCAGCATGTAAATGACCTTTGCTGACAAAAAATTTATTAAACCAAATTACAGAAAAAGTTATAATTTTATTCTTCCATTATGGGAATGAAGAAAGATGAAATCTAGCAAGAAGAAAAGAAAATGTTCCTTTGTGAAATCTCAAATTACAACGGGTCAACATCCAAAAGCTTCAGCCTCCCAGCTCATGTTAAATAAGAGAAAGACTTTGAAACCTAAAGTTTATTTGAATTGTGTGCCATAGATCATACACTAATCCAATGTTATTCACCAAAAAAATCTGTACATCACAATAGACGCATCCAATCCAATGCTCCTTTCCCCTTTGTTCCCCTACCCTTTTCTGAAGCAAACGTGAAGAACATGATTGCAGGTGCCCACAGATGTGCAGAGTAGTTAGCTGCCCGTAAATTTTTCACTGCGCTCATTGAGCCATGAAATGATGTCACCAAAAACTCGAACTATCATTTCATCTGGCTCACCCTCCAAAAGGGAATGATACGCATCCATGTAAAGGATGAGCTTCTTGTCAGAACTGCTTGCTTTCTCATGCAGGGCCTTACTTACAGATGGATCAGTTACAATATCAGCCTCTCCATGTAGGATTAATAGTGGAAGAGAGACCTGTAACGATAATCATTATAAGTAACCTAATAAAGTTACAATTCTAGATACTGCTGGTGCTAAACTATACTGAAATCAACTGACTTTTCAGGGCGAGCACGATTTCTGAATATAAACTCACAGCAAAATCTTCATCAGATTACAAGAAATAAATCACAACCTGAACCTCACAAAACAAATGCTGAACCATATAGATTTCCAAAAACAGAATATGAAAAAAAGGTTTATAAGAAAACACGTCATCAGTGGGGTAACGATGTATGCCTTCTGCCACTTCATATCACTAGTCCTGAAGCACTAGAGATGTAGGTCATATCTGATGCTTATAAAAATCATTTTTATCCTTTGGATTATAACTCAATCCAACTGTACTGGGTTGAAGTCACAAATTCAGATAAACCCAAACATCAGTGAATTAAGCCGATAAGAATTACCATCTAGTTCTATAAATGCCTCAACTGTTCACGGCCTTAAAGAACAAAGAAAAAGTATCAGAAAATACGCAGCAAGACAACACATATTAAGGGGAAAAGGTGCATGCTGAATAGACTGGACAGAATTTAACGCAATCAAAGAAATTTTAGAGGTTAGTCCAGTTGATTCAGAATATGACTGTAATAAAAGAGAAGTCATGGAATTGGCATACCTCTTCCAGTTGACGTTCTATCTCTTCAGTTGTTCGGAGCATTTCCACAGCAGTCTGCAGGCGTGGTCTATCCTTGTAAGCAATAACATTATACGCTGTCTGCATTCAGGAAAAGGACAATTTAAAAAAGAAGACTAAAAGAAATGGCAGATGAAATCATAACATAAAGGACACCACACATCTTATAAACGTAAGATCTTCCACAATGGCTTGAAAGTTTTCATATTGTCACGATTTCTAGGAAAGAAAACAAGGTTTATGACTTTTCCCAGAACATCATTGCTTTTAAATACTTTAAATTATTTAGAAAAGAAAAGAGAGAAACCATTTCTCTTTTCTTCAAGTCTTTAAATGCTGCCTCGGCCAGGTTCTTTTGTGGAACTAATTTTTTCGTTGGAAGGAACTTAGCCACACCAATCAGGATTTGTGTTAATGCCCAAGGTGGAACCATGTCATCTGCAATCTACAAAAACAAAAAAGAGAAAATACAATTTTCTGTTAAAAGAAGGTAAAAACCAAAGAAAAACATTGTTGCTAACACAGTCAAGTTGCAGAATTTACTTTGCACATTGGTGCAACAAGTATTGCGCCATTCCATGCACTAGGTTGTTTTAGATGAACCTTCAATGCTATAGCTCCACCCAGGGACTGTCCAAAGAGAAAGCTTGGAAGAGTATGGAACTCAGGGTTCTCTGCAGTACAAATCGAATTATGTAAATATCAAGAATTAAACCGAGATTGGCATTTTGGTTATGTTATTGTTAAAAGAATAGACACACATTAAACACAACAGATTGTGTACAGATCTTTTAGTCTCTCTCACTTGATTATAAGTTTGGATGAAAAAGATGAAGAAAAAACTTCGTCCCCAGCCAAGAGGTGTAATTACTGACCCCAGATGCAAACTAGAAAGAATAAGTAGCTCAAAAGAGGTACAGTCCGTCAAGAGAAAAACTTCCCTTGAAAATTTATTTCCACATCACTTTGCTTCTTTTATTTTTGGGGTTATATATATCAGAGGGAAAAATGATTTCACATATCAATTAGAAATGAAATGAAATGTTAACACCCCAGCAAAGTTGCTTCATCTGGTCACTAAAAGGATTCATAAGAGACTTGGAAAATTTGGTTGGCTCACTTTGGGGAACTTTCCGTCAAGAACAAGATTATGGTGGAATCTTTGTCTTAGCTCTTTGGAAAGAATATAGTCACATAAACACAATATTCCACTCACCCTCTGACAGAGAAAACTGCAGATGGTATCTGTCATCAACAGTTCATCACCTAAAGTAGTTGACAGTCTTTTGGTTGCTACAAGCCAGTTCTCTCAATCCCAACATCACTGCAAAAGGGAGCACTTTCCATTATGGATACTCTCCTTCTAAAGTTCTATTTCCTGTCACTGTTATGTCAAGACATCTATTCTCCTACAAGTAACCAAGTGACAATTGCATTACTCTTTGGATCCTCATCAATCCAACTTCCTTTCCAATTCACAATAAAGCACAGATCGACCAATCTATGATAGGAACTTCAAAGTACGTTTTGGATCTTCTTACGGGACAGGATGCTACAATTATAGGCTTTTATATTCCAATTGAGCGAAACCATTTATGGAAGAGAGGATCTTCTTTTATGGGACAGTGATTGTAGGAGGATAACCTTTATACTACTTTGAGCCCAAAGCTGGGTCTAATTAACAATCCACCGCAGGAGAAACTTGCAAGTAGGAGGAAGGCAAGAAGAAACCTAAACACTAGGTCCCTCATAAAATTCCAAACGCTGATAAGTGCTAAATAAACTTCCAAAATCAAAAGAATTCCACATTACCTCAAGCATCGGGAAACTGAGATTTCTTATGACCAGTGAGAGGCAATGAAGAGGACCTCCTTGCCTCATTCTTCTATAACATTCCTAAAGGAAAGCACGCAGAGACTAAAAAATATGGATTAAAAATAGGCCATAGGCTCTACTTCTAGAAAGTTTACAAATTGTTTCCAACTCTGCCTTGTTTAACTATTATATGATTATCACATTACTGTCCCAAATATTGGTGGTAAGGTTGACAAGATGGCCACAGGGTAAAAATAATACTAAGACTTCATCCAGCACTTAGATTTTTCAGTTCATGCTTCTCATCTTCCAACCCAGTGCATGTTTGATGCACCAAGATGGTTGGCCAGCTGACTCAGTGACTGCACAAAGATGCAATCCGCCTCCTGTCTAAATATCCTAATCCTCACCTTCAGCTCAACAATTCTCACATTCGAAAGTTCTAACAGGAAGATTAATAACTATGCTAGCATACCTTTGACATTGGAGTAATGCTCAATGACATCATCTACAAGAATGTCAAAGCTGGGAATATGGCAATGAAGGCCATCTGAAAGACCAAATCCAGGGTAATCCATTGCGAAAACTCCATATCCGTATGAAGCCAACTTCCTCGCAATTCCTGCAGAAATTATGAAATTATTAGGTTCCACTACATTGCATGGCTAACAACGCAATTTGGTCAACACTATTCTCTTATGACAGGTTACATGCCTTCAAAGAAAAAAGTGCAAGTATCTCCGTAACCATGACAGTAACACACTATTGCTTTGGGGCGAGATGCCTCTGGAAGCCAACTCTTGCAGAAGATCTTCAATCCCCTGGAGTTTACCTCATATGACTGCACAATAGAATTTTCCAAGACCATGTTCATATTAAAAGCAGTGAGCAGAAACTTTGGAAATCTAACGAGTGAGCCCCAATGCTTATGAACACCTTAACCTAGCATGATACATGACAGCTAATTTTGAGGAAACAATACCGCTTACAAGTATAGTTAAAATGGCCACAATTGAATTCAGAGGAGAAGTGTTAGTAGCTGCCCATGGGTATAGATCAATGTATGAGTGATCAACAAACCTTCTCATACTGGACCTGGTTAGAGTATAAATACTGCATGGTCTAATTTTATCAGTGTTAGAGTTCATCCACATGTCAGTCCCCAATTACCACACGTGCTCCCACGTCACCTAATATAAGTTTTTTCACATGTTTGACTACACCACACATGAGGGGGCATGTCTAGAGTATACATCCCACATTAGGACTGTCAAGCTTTGAACCATAGTATACAAGATCTTGGTATCTACCCATTATGAACTGGTTTTGGGTTGGATGCTAGAATACTATCTTGAACCAATATAAGATAAATGAGAAACAAGATTTTGCAGATAAGAATGGCGTACAGGTTTGCACAAAATATTAAAAATTAAAATACAAAGAAAATGATACACACACACACACACAGAGATGAACACACAGCATAGGCATATAATTCCTTGATTGGCATATCACTCCACTGCATTTCTCGCACCCAAAAGCCGTTTGTACCAATAAAAATCAAAATGTAAGTTGATTGCAGTAACAAAGAGTTTTTACCTCCTCTATTTTCAATCCATCTGTGGGTGTCTGCAACGCAACCAAACATAAAACAATAAATATTACTGAGAAAATATTCCAAGAGTGTAATTAAAAGACAGCAAGAATGAATACTATATAACACCAAAAACCAAAGAAAAATAGTATGCATAGCCAATTTGAGTATATGTTTGTGGCTGTGTGGACTGTAAAAATGAATCAAATCAGTTCAGAAGCAAATCTTTTAAACAAAAAAAAAGTTATGTCAATGAAAATTCAATGTGAAAAATAGTTCATTCCTCAACTAACCACCGATTCCCATTAACCCATTAAAAAGTTTCAGTGCCAATCATCATCAACCCACTACAAAACCCAATTGCAATCTCTCAAATTACTACTCGCTGGAACCATAAACAACCTGAAAGTTCATTTTCCAAAAACAAAAACAAAAAATTCAAATTCAAATGGAATATATGAAAACAATACCTTGAACAAAATATGGTCAATCCCCAGCTGAATTTCCTTGAAGGCCTCACGAGCCCGCCTTCTGGCAGGAGCCTCATCCATGTTAGCATCCAGAAGCTTCTGCAATTTGTCATCAACACCTTGCAGCCTCTTTTTGGGCGCCATTGCTTCTATGCTCTTTTTTCTCTTTGTTAGGAAACAAAACTTGGCCCTCAACTGTTCTGAAACGCTTCGAACAGAGTTTCTTTTAAAGGTGAAAAACAAGGAAGACAGAAAACCAAAAAGACCAATATCAGAATGAGATGGTGTTCTAAGCTAACTCAAGTACCGTCGAGTGGAAAAGGGTGGCGCCCGTAAGGCCTTGCCAGTTTCAACGCCATGTTGGTTTTGTTTTTCTGAATCAAATAATAAAATAAAGAAAGATAAATAAAATAGAGGGCCCGAAAAGAAATCCTAACCAAATGAGAATCTGACTTAGCAAAAAAATAATAAAATAATAAAAGAGCACGTGTTGGCTGCAGAGTTGGAGATGCGATCTGGTTGGGAGTGCTTTATCTGAAATATTCAACAATAAATAAATAAATAATAAATAATGGGACCAAATTAGTCGTTTTATTTTCAGTGGGAAGGTTTGATACGTCAGATTGTAATTTTCAAAGGCGTCGACCATTTGGTCTAAGTACGAGTAATTGATTTCCAACCCAAAAAAATAATAAAAAGTAATTGACAATTTGAGACATACAAATGAAACGGTTCATCAACAATAACACGTTATGTTATGTGGTATCCTTTTTTTCTTTTCTTTTTTCTTTTTTTTTCTTTTTTTGTTGTTGAGAAAAAACATTAATTGTATTCATAAATTAGGTACAAAGCGGTTAAAAGGGCAAATACAAATGCTCACAAATGGGTAATACAAATATAGAAGTATAATAACCATATAAGGTTAATTCAGATATAGATCACAAAATGCCAAAAGAATTTCACCATAAAAGGCCAAATATAGGCCACATGGGGTTACATGGTATCCTAGTTAAAGAACAAAAGGAAGAAAATTCTAGATGCCTCGTTTGGTGGGTTGGTGAAAAATGAATGTTGATAAGATAAAGGATAATCTCACCGTAATCATATTATGTGCATTTTTGTAGGATAATCTACCAAAAAGGTGGGATACATAATCTCATTACTCCAATCCCCTAATCTTAAACCTAAGATCCGAAAACTAATAAATGATATTTATCCTTTCCAATCTAATGCAATCCAATACAATCCACAATCTACTCCTAGTCCCAAAACATGGCTAGAGTTCTAGAACAACAATAACACATGTTAACTATTTGTATCCTTTTTTTCCTTTTTTGATCGGGTCTATTTATGTCCTCTAAGGACACAGAATCAAGTCCTCTGTCAACTTCTTGTATTGTTGTATTATCCATATTATCTTGTACGCTCTAGAAGTTGTAATATAATAATACTATGTTTACTCTTTTTTCTTTTCTTTTTTTGGAGAAGAGAAAATCCATTAATATTCCAAGAACAATACAATAGGACCTGCACGTAAAACGCAGCCTCATTAAAACTTTTCAAGTAAAACCACATGGGAAACCTTGGGGAGGAAAAAGAGTGCCACACATGCATTAGACTACAAGAGAGTCAAAGAAGAAAGACCAAATGAAATAATATAGAGCACCACTACAAACTCAACAAGAACATCCACCACAATGTAAAATTGTCAAAGAAGAACTTTTATGCACTCATGAGCGTCAAAAACAGCAAGCAGAAGCACCAAACACTATCTCCCTAAATCCAGACAAAACAAAGCATAACTTCAAGCCCATCAAAGAGCATCTCATCACAATATAATAATATTAAAGAAAAACTCCTATGCACGCATAGTTCTTTGTATAGGCCATAACAATGAGATGCTTTCAATAGACCAAAACCATCTCCTTATCTCCTAATCTAGACCTCTAATCGACAAACAAGGGAGGTCAAGATTGGCCTCTTAGCATGACGAACTTTCAATAGAAGATCATCAGAATATGAACATTTATTGGATGCCAAGCCCACAAACGTTCCAACAACCACATAGTTATGAGGTCAGATCTTATTTATTTGCGAGTTTGGTCCTCAAAGCCGGTCATTGCTCCCTCCCATCTTCTAAATGCGATAAAACCGAAGAAACAAATCGACTATCCATTAATCTAGTTTAGTTTGGTCGTCATCATAAGGAAACCAAACAATTAGGGTGGATGCAGTTTGATTGACGATTCAGAAGTAGAATCAGACTTAAACCAAACCGTGCCATATTGTTTTTTTTAATATTATTATTATTATTTAATACAAGCGATAGTCTAAACTACAAGGTGAAGGAGTTTCTCACACACACAAGGTGTCATGAGGATTCGAACCTGAGACCATTGTTCTACAAGTCAGGTCCCACCCATTGACATCTTGTTTCATTTTTAAAGCTAAAGAAAGATAAACAAATAAAACCCAATGTTTATTGAACTGGGTCACAAGGTTTAAATTTCATCAATATCAAACCCAATGTTTTTAAATCTAACCAAATTACGTCATATATCAACTTCACCTTTTGATTTTCTGTTATGTGAAAAGTTAATTATCAACTTTCTGCTTGATGTGTAAAAAAATAATATAAAAAATTAATAGTATAGTATTGGTCAGTAAAAATAATATTTAAAAAAAATTACTAAACCCTTACCAAGCCACCCATCCTCCTTCTCTCTCCCTCTCTCTCTCTCTTTCCCCTTCCTTCAACAACAACAACCAAATTCCTCTCCACCCTATTTCCCTTCTCCCTCAATATTTTTTAACTGTGAAGTTGAAACCACCGTTGCTACAGTAAAAACAATCAGAAAGCAAAAGGATGAAATCAGGGAGGTGGACATAGATCTAGGTTTTTTAGGAGTTTTAGGGTTTGGAGGAGAAGAACTACTTGAGCCCACATAGACAATGAGACAATAAGGCAGTTGGTACATGGGAACTGGATTTTCACGAGATTGACATCATGGGACGCCCTATTGGGAGCACCGCACCTTTTGCACTCGCCTCTGATCCAACCGCCACTCTTAGATTCTGGTGGAACGACAGAGGTTGATCTGCTGCATCATCTTGGATTAGTATCGCCTTCCTCGTTTTGCTAGGTGGTTGGGGGAAAATATTTAAATATTTTAAAATATTTTTTTGCACATCAGCATAAAAGTGGGTATCTTAATTGCCATGTCACCAGTTTAGCAGAACTCATTTGCTACATCATTAATTTAACAAACAAGGCTTAAATGCTAAAATAGTCTTTGTATTTTATCACGTTGCCCAATTTAATCCATGTATTTTCAATTTGGTCCATGTGTTTAACATTGTTAGTCAATATAGTCCATTATGTTAAAATTGCCATTAAATAACATGATAATCCTTTTTTTTTCTTCCCTTATTCTCTTGAAAACCTAAAATTAATTTATAAAAATTGAATTAATTCAAAAACATATTGCAACTTTATTAGAAAAAAGGAAAAAAGGAAACCAGGATGGGCGCAAGGGAGTAGGGTGATGACCACGTGGCAAGTGAGTTAGAAGATCTAGGCGGCGCGATTGGGATGAGAGAATGGCGAGGGAATTGTTGGGTTGGGGAAAATCTTACGGGGAGATGGTTGGGAGGTAGGGATTGTTCTTGAGAGAGAGAGAGAGAGAGAGAGAGAGAGAGAGAGAGGTGGGACGGATTAGATTTCGGATGTGGTGTGGTTGTCGTTGGGGAAGTTTGGGCTTTTGGGTGTGGGTGGGGATAGTAGTTGGGGTGGTATAGTGGTGGATTCAGGAATTTTTCAGGGGTGGGTCAATATTAAAAAGGCTAAAAGGTCATATATATATATATATATATATATATTAGACAACCAATACCCTTACAAATTAAATAATACTAATGTTATTCATAATTAAAATAAATAATAGTTTACGTCTAAGGCTAATTGACTATGACACCTCAAAACCCTAGCCCTCTTTCTCCCCAAAAACACTCTTAGAGCCTTTTCCACTTTGAGGGGGAAGGAAGCCATTCTTCTTCCCCCCTCTCCCCTCTTCTCTTCCTCCTTTCACCTCTTTCCCCATTTTTAGAGACAAAGGGTTTTCCCTATTTGTCTTAGTTTTGTTATGATTTTCATCCAACCATTATAGGCGGCTGCGGCTCAGTGTCAGATCTTCACCTACATTTTGGCGTCGGATCTCCACCACCATCTTTTTTGCAATTTATTTATGTTTGGAATAAGTTGCAAAGAATCTTTGGGTTCTCTGTGTAGTTTTCACCTCTCCTTTTGTGAGAGTTTTTCATCTCTCATTTGTGAGAGCTTTTCATCTCTCCTTTGTGAGAGTTTTATTTGTATTGTTATGACTTGGTTTTTTCAAGCTTTATCTCTTTTTCATTATTCTAAGTTTGCAATCTTAGTTGGGATGCCTATGCAAGAGTTTCTTCAATCCTGCCTGATCGTTAGTGGAGACGCACCAGCTTGCCTTAATTTTGATATTAGACCGCTCTGTTATTATAATGGCCATTTTGTGGCTAGTTTGTATTGGCCCTTTGTGGCTAGTGGCTTTTTTGGCTAAATTATGAATGCAATCATAGAATTTCTCAACCAAAAAAAAAAAAAAAAAAAAGGCTAATTGACTATGGTCTATTTTGTATATAAATTAATATGCACAAATTTATGTTACACAATTAGTTTACCAAATTTCATATCAAATATGAACAAAATCCATGTCAATTACACAATTAATTTACCAAAATTCATATGAAATCATCCATGAATCTAACCAAAATCAATAACAATTAATCTAACCAAAATTACATGTGATTTGGAGGTCATGAGATAAAAGTACATGTGATTACAAGTTCGGGGTAATTTTCAATGAATTTTTCGAAGCACATATGAATTTTTAAAGAATTTTTGAAGCTGGTCTAGTTAAAACTTGACACACGGCACCTTGCTAGTGGCCCATTTTGAAAAGGAATTAAAGTTGAGAAGCACAGGATTGTAACTACAAACATTCTGAGCTGTCTTCTTCGTAGACTCTGTTCTACTTCAAAATTATTCAAAAACTTTTAAAATTCATAACTTTGGTTGTGGAGCTCTAATTGACGAATCGTTTCTCCTACATGATCTATTGAGCCCAACAATATAAGGTAAATATTTAAGGTCTCACACAACAGCAACAAAAAAAGCTTGTTTGTGGCATTTAATCGAACACTTGGTAGGCACAAATAGAGGGGCAAATTCCAGCATCTTCAATGCATTTTCCGGCGAGGGGAGGTGCATCCTTGCACCTTTGTGGGTACGCCAGTGGTTGCTTGGGGGACTATGAAAAGAGAGAAGGGTGTTGCGATTAAGATAAATTATAATTTTTATTTCATTTAGTTTTTAAATCTTATTTTTATTTCTTAATTAATTATTTTTAAAATTGATTTGAAAATATTTTAATAAAAGTGTAATGGATTGAATGACATTGGCTAACGATGCTAAACACATGAACCAAATTGGCTAAATTGAAAAAAAGGGGCTAAATTGACCAACTTGATAAAACAGAGAGGCCATTTTAGCATTTAAGCTTACAAAAAATTAAACGATTAAGTTGATGAAGAGCGTAATTTGGTCATATTTAAGAACGTTGAGTTTGATATTGATGAAATTGAAACCTCGTCGCCTATTTTGATAATGACCCCGAACATGTAGGGAGTAAAATGTCGTTAACCCGCATTAGAATTAAGAAGTTTGGCACAAAAAAAAAAAATAGAATTAAGAAAAAAGAGACAAAAATTTGACTCTTTCCAGCAATCACAAACACGTGGAAACCAAAATCCATTTTCAGTGTTTCACAACAAATTCACGCGGATTCAGATAAAAACTCACGTGGACTAAATGGCGTGGTGTCGGCCTCGGTAAAACTCTACTTTCACCAGTATAAAATGAATTCCAGATCCCTTTTCCTCGCTTCTTCCTTGTGGCTCTGACCTCCCTTTGCGTTCTTCCTTCTTCCTACGGAGGATTCTCTTCAGGTATCTCTCTCTCTCTGCAAAAAATCATAGTAGCTTTGCTAGTGTTTGTTTTAGATCTATCGCTTTGAATATTTGGCTGTTATTAATTTCCTATTTTTAGTCAATTTCCCACAAACTGTTGTGTAACAGATCCGAGTCAAATGTTCGTCGTTGTAATTTATTTATTTTCTATATTACCTTTTGTAATTTTTGTGAAGGCTAAGTTTTGTGGTCAAATTTTGTTGTGTAAAATCAGTTTGAGCTGTATTTACTATTTGCTAAAACCAATTTAAAACCCCTACTTCTTCTGCGATTTTGGGCGACTTCCAAATGGTGTCGAAGCCGTCTCAGCTTAGGTTTTGATGCGAGCCATTACGGCTTTTTGGGTGTTGTTGTTTTGAAGTTGGTGTATGTGACGGAGGAAAGCTCCGTTTTTTCAAAGGTGTGACTTAGATCTGTTGTGAAATCGATCGCATCTTCTGTCTTCCTGTTTGGTTGCCTACAAAATAGAAGAATAAATCAAACCAATAGGGGATAAAGTTTATGGGTTTTGTTTTTATGCGTGTTCTTTCCAAGTTATTTTGGTTTCATGAAATTCTATGCTTATTTGTATAGAATATGTGCGTGTCTGACTTGGATTCATTATTTAGGTCATTTTTATTTTGCAACTAAATGGAGAATTAACTCTGTGAAACAAATTATTTTAAGATTTTCTATGGATTTGGAATATTTCTGGGTAAGTTTATCTGATTTTTCTTTTCTTTTCTGATGGTTTTGTCTGTAATATGGACAGGCGTTCTTTTGTGGAACAGAAACGGTTTCGAAAATGAACCATTTCAATGTTCAGCACCAGAACGCCTCTTTTGTGGGCTGTGAAGACATCAGAGGGTCTGCCTTTATCTCTGATACCAAGGACCCTGTGGTGTGCCCCAAGCCCAGGCGAGTTGGGATTTTGTCCAACAGCCCCATTAGGCCCTTGAGATGGCAGATGAGGTACCTCTTTTAACCGATGCTGTCCTTCCCACCTTATTTTACTTTTCTGCTTGTTTTTAGCTGATAACAATTTTCTTTTGTAACCAGCAGTCATCAATCTGAGTTTAGTGACTCAAAAGCTGGGGCAGAGCTTCTGGACCTCATTCTCAGGAAGGTAAATTGTTATTTCGTTTCCTTATAATTAATTGATATTATGTTGGTGATAATCTGGCTTCCGTTAATGCGCATAGGCAATTAATCGGAGCTGCAATTGATTTAATCTTTTGTGTTTTTTCTTTCCCTTATAAAATAAAATGTGTATCATATCTGTTGCAAAACAATGCTTTTTGATTTTTCTTCTTCTTCTTCTTCGTCTAATTTCCAATGCTGCAACCATGGTGATCCCTTGACTTAATCTTTTGCTGCCTCTGTTCTTTGGAGAATTCTTTCATGGGAACTTTATCTTAAGTTTAAACTTTAAACAAATTAATCTTTTATAGGATAGACATAAATTATGCTTTCAACAATGTGTCATTTCCCAATTTTCAAAATATTATAGATGTGATTGTTTAGATTGATTCTGTAATGTTATGGTTTTGTATTGGATGTATGGTATTTTGATTGACTAACATGTTGGTGTCTACAGGAGGGCTATGGATTGGAGCAATCTTTGAACGAAGTTGCCTCCTCACCCCCATATTTTTGTGGCTCCCCTCCCAGTAGGGCTGCTAACCCATTAATTCAAGATGCCCGATTCGGAGATGAGAAGTTAACTCCTGTTTCGGCATCTCCATCCCCATCAACTCTATCATCCCCACGCAAAGCAGGTTGTGTTAGAATGAAGCACGGACTTAAACCCGCTGCAGTTAGAGTAGAGGGATTTGATTGTCTCAATAGGGATCGCCAAAATTCCAGCATCCCAGCATTTGCCTAAACTTCATTGAAAGAAGTGTACATAGAAGAGCTAAATGCCACCACAGCTCACAAATACAGCAGAATTAACAAGAGGGAGTTTTGATAATTTTTGGAGAAACTGCTATCTATTAGTATTGTATATAGGATATGTGCTTTTGTTGGTGATCATCTCATTGCTAATGTCGCTGCTAGAGGTTTGATGGAACATCACTTAAGAGTGTCAAACTGGAGAGAAGGTATGTATATGTTTAAAGCCTTGGCTCTGTTGTAATATAAGATGGGTCTTGATGTTCTTGGTAATCACTATGAAGAGTCTGTATAAAACTATTGGTTATTTAGTTTGATCTGTTACCCTGTAAATGTATTTTGGCAAGGCCTAATGATGCAAGTGCTCTTTGGAACTATGGTCCAATTTCGCGTTACCCCCAAAAAGGACGACTCACCTTGTAACTCAACTGTATCAAATTTTTTTTTTTTTGGTAGGCCGTTCCACATGGACTGATGTTTTGTGTTTGACTTTAACCCATGTCGTCGAACTCTTTTGAAACTGCTGATGTCTGTGGTGAACTGGGAAGAAGTTCGGGTGGGGGTGAATGTATTTCGTAGATACGATCCTGGTGGACCTGGGGGGGTGGGGTCAGGGGGGGTGGGGTCAGGGAGTGAGCGCCTCGTCGTATTTTGATGAAAATCATGAGGACTAAATTAAAATTTAAAAATGTTATATAATTAAGAGGATTTTGGAGAGAAATTTGGAAGAGCATTTCTCAAGAGCTCAATCATGACTTTCCACTCATCTAGTTTTGTGTATTTTTCGTTCATCTTTGGTGCCTATTTATAGTCATGGGAAATACATAGTTTACTACGTAAGTGGTAGGTTTCAATTACATCACAAAGGTGTAGTGGGAGAGGTAGGTATTACATGGTGTATGTAGATATGGGGGGCTCTTATCATGGATTTACAACTTTCCCTTGGATATCTACCATGCATGGAAAATACTTCATTAAAAACCTTGATAGTGAAACTCAATGAGACAAAACTTGGTTGAGAGTAAAAAAAAAAGTATATAACCATGTGTAACATAAATTCTGTGTATATAACACTGGCACACATGAGACACTGCCTCATTAAAACCTTGTCAGGAAAAACCTAGTGGAATAAAAACCTGGATGAAGAAAAAAGAATACAATGTGTGAAGATCTTTATTGACTGCACGCTCCTCTTGATGCTTGGAAAAATATCTTTAAGCCATATTTTTTACTATCTATCTGAATGTCATAGTTGGTACTGTTTTCGTGAATCAATATTACAACATTGTTGGATGCTCCCCCTGAAGAACTACTCTCCCTGATAACTCCATACATGGATTATTTGATGGTCTAAGAGCATCCACAGTGGGGAGGTGTATATGGGGGTGTATGTTAAATATACACCCCTAGTCAACGAAATCGTCTCCAATGGGGAGATGTAAATGGATGTAAATATACATCACCACCATGAGGATATAAAATAAAATGTATATTTACATCTATTTTTACATCCCTTGCATGCGGGACCCACCCAAGAAAAGAGAAGAAAAATAAAGAAAAATCAACATAAAAGGCTAGGACCCACGACTAGACCCCCGAATTTACACCTCCCATTGGAGCAAAAACATATTTACACCCGGAGGTGTAAAGGGGATGTAAAAGTGGCTTTACACCTATGAATTTACACCCCCTACTGTGGATGCTCTAATATTGCTATCGCATTCATCCTTCACAAATTGAGCTTTAGTAATGCCTGTATAAAACTTGCTCTTGTAGCATCATTGAAGGATGTATGTGTGTCTTCATTTATTTAATCCTTATTGAGGTTAGAATAATACAACAATATCCATGCTATTTTCATAAATATTATACTACATACAATGACTTAAATAATTTCATATGTTTTCCAATCTATATATATATATATATAAAATAAATAAGGCTCAGATTTATAATGATGAGAGTATTGAAACTTTATATGGTATAGTCAATCATTCATACATATTTTTGTATGTTTTAAGAATAATTGCATATGCTAATCTCTACAAGAAAAAAAGGCTAATGTGACCAAATAAAAAGTGAGGCTTGTAAATTCGTCACATATAATGGGTATTTGTGACGAATTTATCAAGTCGTCACTCATAAGACAACGAAGACCTTTGGAATTTTGGAGGAAGGCCAAATCCCTCACAAATAGTATGGCGGTTTTAGGTGGCAGAGACCAACAATTATTTGTGAGGCTTGTGAGGTCACATATAATATTTCAAGGCGTCACAAATTTTTAGTGCGGGAATATCTATCGGAAAAATGAAAAATAAAAAGGAATGAGCGGAAAAGTTTCCCGCCCCAAAATAAAATTATATTTTAGGGTTTAGTTATCATCACGTATTCACACACGTGAGGACCTGGCCTCACTTATTCACATAAATATTAATCAAATTTACAACTATTCATTCATCTCCCTTTGTTTATTCGCTCTTTACTCGCTCTGCAACCAAAACTCATAGCCATATGGGTTTCTCAAATCATCGGCCGACGCGATTGATTCGGTATCATCATTGGCTACTTCTCTGATGACGTCTACTTCTCCGACGACCATTATTGCTCCAGCGACAACTACCACTTCGACGAAAGAGCTTTCATTCTTAATTCCTCAACGCACCACAATATCTCTGTCTTCTTAATCCTAATATAGGTATCATATTTGTAATTTTTTGCTTCAGTCTTTTTTTTTTGGTCGAATCTCTTTGCTTTATTTATGGTTAAGTTGACTGTTTTGGTGAATTTCTTCATGTTTAAGATTTAGGATTTATAGAATCATTCTGTGATTGTTGATTGGTTTATTTGTGAAATTTAATGTTAAAGAAATCTCTTCAAGCATAATTTGATTTATTGGGTTTTATGCACTGTTGTTAATTTGCTTTATTATCTTTGCTTTTCAAAAATAAGAATATGAATCGGTGTTTACTTTTCAAAAATCTCATTCTTAGAGTTCTAATTGGAGTTGTGCTTTAGGAGGAGACTGGGATGTAATAGGAAGTTTTATTGTTACTTTTCCTTTTATTTATTGTTTTATTAACTTTACTATTTTTTGTGTGCTTGCTGAGCCAATTATAGAAGAATATAAGATATCTAATCAATATGCTTCCTATCGTTGGCTACCTAAAAGATCAATTATGAGACAAGCCTTTTTAGATATCATAAAAAACATGAAAACCCATCATGTTGTTTGAAAGATTTGTTTCTACATAATAAATTTGGAACATGTTTATTATCTAATTACTAGTGCTTACTTTTTCTTTTGGCAGGTTGTTTTTGTTCTCGCTGCTGCTTTTTTGCTAGGAGCAAGTTTATTAAAAATAATTTGCAGAGAGGTGAATTCCCCTGCCATTTCTCATAGTCATTAACTTTTCTTATTTAAGTTTGTGTCTATATAGTGGTTATAAATACAAGTTTTAAATGGATAGGCAGTGGATTGCCAAATGTTGTGATCGAGGAAACGATCCAAATTATAAGAAAGGGATTGAATCCTTCATTGATGTTGCAAGACACCATATGAATACCAGTGGTGAGATATTATGATCATGTAGGCATTGCCATAATTCATTTTGGCACCCTATTGATATGGTTCACTTCCATTTGTTGCAATATGGGATGGATGTTACAATTACGACAGATGTTACTTTAATCAGTTTTTGTATTTCTTTGATAATTGGGAAAGGCCACATAAAGACAAAGAGCATAATTGGATTAGCGAGGATGCCCAAGAAAAGCATGTAAGTCAATAATGATTTATATTAGTATTGCACCCAAATTGATAGAAATCGTGGATCCTCTTACATATTTAGAAAACACTATGTAATACTGCTTTTTTCAATGGGTGTTGGTTGATTAGTTCTTCTTACACGCAGTTACTAATGGCATCTCATATGTCATATGCAAGTTTAATTTGTTGGTTTTTCTATAGGAAAAAATGAAACAAATGTGAGATGAACTGAGGGCCAAGATAATTGAGGAGCTAATGAGGATATTGAGGCTGATTCAATAGGAATTCCAATTGAGGCTGAGTCCAAGATCATGGGTGATGTACTTGGAGTGAAAGGTAGGACAATTTGTGGTCTTGGTGCTTTTCCTCAAATGGAAGCCAATATCTCAACTACTGTTTTTTCTAGAGCTTCTAATTATGAGCTTAGCAAGTTACAAGATATAGTACATATGCTTGCCACAAATATGCAAAGTGTGCAGGAAGAATATTCAAATTTGAGGGCAAATTTCGTGGCAGCTCTGGAGGCATCCAACAATGATGGGCTGGATAATGCACAGTTGATGTCAATGTTGCGTGCAGCTTTGATGTCGTCGGCAACAACCTAGGATGAGATTTATATGTTTATATTATGTTATTTTGGATACTAAGCATGTTTAGAACCTTGGATATACTATTAAGCAAATACTTAACTTGCATATGCTATTTTGGATATTATTCATCTATGATAAGCTTTTTTATTCTTGATGCATAGTATTATATTTATTAGGATCATTGTCATGAAATCATTCACACGTACTATCAATTCCGATGTTTTTCTGGCATAACAAATTATACAATATGACGATTTGTTATATGTCATATTTTAAATAAAGTGACCATTTATAAAGCTTCACAAATTGAATGTTGTGACAACTTGTCTGTCGTCATATTAGATACAATGTGACCACCTGCCAGTCATCAGAAAATGAATTAGGTGACCTATTGTTACATGTCACAAAAGAAACAATGTGACAAAACACGAGAAGTCACATATTGTAAACAGTGACAAATTCATACCTCGTCACATTGTAATATATGTGACACTAAGTTATAGTCGTCACATTTGACATCGGGTGAAGGGCCTAATGTGACGACCCTTGTGACTCCAGAAAATGGTCACTTTAACGTAATCGCGAGGAAATTTTGCCTAATGTGAGGAAATGTTTTCGTCACATTAGCCTTTTTTTCTTGTAGTTTAGGAGTCTAAATATTTCCCATAACTTTAAACATTTGAATACGTTGCAACGTCTTTAAATTTGAATTTAATCAAGGTACTCTCTAAGGCAATTTATACATATTAATATTGAGTACAAAATTTGTGCTTCAGGCACATGTCCTTCTGAGACTTGCTTCATGTAATTTTAATCCTTCAGGGATTTTATTTAAGGGATTACACTTCTTGACACACTATATAGCTTTATACTCAACTATTTATTCCTCTTATACATCTTTAGGGAATCGCTTCTAGTGATATGCTTTTTTCCCTTAAAGATAGCATGTTGTTCTCTGTAAATATGCAATAAAAAGGCACGATTGCTTGTGTAAATATGGAGAATCTCAATATTCCTTGTTTCTACCAGAAACATTTGTGTCATAGAAATTGAGTGTATTCCTCTTTATCCCAAACACCTATGTATAACCTGCAATGCTAACATTTTTTTGGGGTTCATATTATGGGTTTGTTCTTTCACGTTCATTCTAATCTGTAATGGAATTGCCTCTTTCCATTTTGGCCAATGATTTTGTTGACATTTAATAATAGAACGTGGTTCCAATCAACAAAGCCCATTGATCATTTGAGTAGCTACTCTAAAATTAAAAATTGTCATTCATCAATTTGTGATCCCACCATTCTCATGTGCATGTGCATGCATCAATTATAAGTATTTCTTTGCTTTTGGGTACCTAAGCCACTCCATGTGCTTTTATTGTCTTTTTCCAGACAAACATCTCTTGTAAGATGAATTATGTGAGAATGTAGATCATAACCTCCAATGGAGTGTTATTTTATAATAGGGCATGGATAATCTCCATTTAGGGAGTTGAGACATTTAGAACCCATATATCTGTTATGTTGCAGTCATGCCACAAATTAATACACACATGTTAATGAATTGTCCTTCTGACACTTTAAACCAAATAATTTGCTACGCATTAAGCGTGCATTATATTAATATTGACATGTTAATAGATTGTCCTTCTAGGACCTCAATCCATATCATTTGCTACACAATAGGCATGCATCATATTGATCACTGCTATACACATGTTTTGCTCTTCAGAGGCTTTAATCTATGCAATGTATTATTAATGTATTCAACTTGCAATTTGTAAAATTTGCATTAATAATTCATGAATACAAGCCATTCTTCTAGAATGGTCATGATACAAGTCATTCTTCTAGAACGGTCTTATCTCCTCATTTGGTTACCACTAAAGATTTCGTACAAAATATCAAAATACTAATAAGAGTACAAGCATGAAATAACACAAGTATTGCTTACATCTTTAGTTGAGAGAAACTTTGCTCAAATATCATTCAAACTTGTATCGGCTCAACAAATATAATGAAACGCTTGATGATCTAGTTATATCCTGCAAGAGCAAAAATCACAATTCTTTCGTCCCTGTAAAAAAAAAACCTTAAGTGTTAGGTTCAAACAAGGATTTGTTCTTCAGATGAAGGTTATAAAGAAACAAAATCTCATAGGAACAGAGAGTTATAAAAAGAAAGAAAAGATACAAAGAATTGTGATATTGATTGTAAGGTAGGTAAGCAATTAGTGAAGGAAACTGGTGAGGTAACAAACAACAAACTTTTATTTCTCCTAGCCTAGGAGAACTTCAGGAGATTAGAGTGATGTACTCATTCTTGACTGCCCTACAGTCCCTTGAGATCACAGGAGGCGTGATCATAGATAGTCTCGCTTCCTAAAGAAATGATCACAGATAGTCTCGCCTCTCAAGCATATCGAGCGCTCACTAATAGGAAAAACAAGTTGATATTCTATCATTTGTATAAGATGTGATGTGATTTGCAATGAAGTTTGTTAGTAACGTATTTATACACAAGAAAGGGAATAGTGTGAGATGATAATTTTCAAATTAACTGCAGAAACTTTTGAGGTTCTCAAGACACTTTTGAAAAAGTGACACAGTGAAATCCGTAAAAGCAAGATCAATTTGACAAAAATAGTCCTTGAAATCGTTAAAGTGCCCACAGACATTAATGAATGCCACGTGAAGTTTTGAAATTTGGAAAGAAAAAAAAAAAGGAAATATTGGGATCCTGGAAATGTTGCCACATTTTTGCCTATAGATATTGTAAGACCTTATTGGAATAACTGTGTTTCAACTCAAATTCCTTCCATTTTCTGAAAGTTTAGCTTTTCTAAAACTTTCCTCGAAACCTTTAAAATGACTTCCTCTTCTTCTTGCCCAAAACGTTTCAATTTAAATGTTGCTCCCAAAACAACTCACGATGCCAAAGTCTGGCATCCATCCTTTGTATCCCAAAATCGTCATCCCATGGTTAATGATTCTGTGGTTATGAATTATACGACTGCTATCATAGTAGCTAGGAATTTCCTTACTCCAATGGATGAGATATTATTAATGGGAAGGTCTGACGAAAAGGCTATTGATGACTCAATGGCTTTTAGTATTCAGAGTGCTGCTTCTGTTTCTAACATGACTCATCGTTTGCTTGCCAAAGCAAACAAGAGTTAGGAGCTGAACACTGAAAATTCATCTATTCGGAGAATGCTTCATAATTCTTAGCTAGAGGTTGAAAACCTTAAAAAGGAAAATAAGGCTTTGTTGAAACTGGTGAGTTCATACTTAATAGATACGCAAATGAAGCTTGACATGCTGCAGATTTCCAATGAAAAGATTCTGGAAGACCAAGAGAGGCTCATGCTAAGCTCAAGAGGTGCCGTTCTCTTTGTCTCGGAACTTGTAATCCATAATGTAGCTTGATAGATTTTACAACTCTTGCTTTATTTCTTGCATGTGAAAACAATCTATCTGTTTGTATACTCTCTTTCTGTTAATAATAATTGGGCAAATTCTTAAATTTGCACTGTGGTTTGTACATCTTTTCAAAATGACCACATTAAATCTCTCAAATTATATATTTCAATGCATATGTGCCCATAAATTCTGGTCTGGGTTAAATACAACCTCATAATTTAATTGCCATTTTCAAATAGGCATGAAATATAAATTGAGGAAAAACCATGATAATATTACAATATAGTAATGAAGAGCATGAACTACTATATACTCAAAACTTTAGGTTAGGGATTTCTAACATATTCGGATCCATGGGATTTTGGCCCATATCATATAATATAACAAAATATGGGGAGCCTCATTTCATCCTTTAAGGTTTATCTTGATATTATTCATTCCATGGTGAATCTTTAACAACCAGGGGACACAAAATATACTTCTTCTTGAAGTGTGATAAAATCGAGCTTCATTGTTTTCTTATGCCAAAGAAATATGTGGTATACCACAACTTGTAATAATACCTCAAGGGTTGTCCATTTAATTGTTGAAACTTCAGCTTCTCAACATTGTTAGATTTTGCACTTCAAACCAAAATCACATATTCTCATGGTATGGACATTCTTATAATTTCTTGTACATATTTCACGACTTTTGGCCCTTACATAACTGTCCATATTTTTTAGGAACTTCTGGCATCTCATTTAACTACTCATACATGAGTTTAAGGAATTGCATGTCCCAAAATCACATATTCTCATGGTATGGACGTTCTTATAATTTATTGTACATATTTTAGGACTTTTGGCCCTTACATAACTGTCCATATTTTTAGGAACTTTTGGCATCTCATTTAACTGCTCATACATGAGTTTAAGGAACTGTATGTCCCTTTTTGTATGTATAGTGACGGTTCACCCAAAATGATTATTCTTCATGCATACATCACTATTCATGTATATGATACTATTCATCAAGTCATGAATACAGTTTTAATTCAAGCATACAATACATTTGCCATTACAGTTACCATTCATGTGTACGGCACCATTCTCGTATACAGTTACTATTCATAATACATTTGTCATTACATTTACTATTCATGTGTATGACACTTTTCACGTATACGGCATTGTTACATTATCAAGGAACTTCATGTCCTTATTTACTTGTCAAGGATTAAGGATTTTCATGTTCGATCACTTGTTTACAAATATAGTACCGGAGAGACTGTCTGTTCTCATATTATTATCATTATCAAGGATCTTCAAGTCTGAATGTAGTTGTATGATGAGGATCAAGGAACTTCTGGTCCTGATCTGTGTATGCTGTAAAACTCATCATAACACAAAATTAATTCATAAAATAAATTGTTGGTATGGACAATAAACCCGCACTACACTTTAAATAAAAGTAAATGTGCGGTAAAATAAATTCTTAAAGTAAATTGCTTGTTGTATGGACGTTAATTCCACACCATACTTTAAATAATAAAGTAAAAGTACGATAAAATAAATGTGCTTGTATGGGTACTAATTCTACTCCATACTTTAAATAAAAAGTAAATGTGAGGATAAAATAAATATGCTTGTCTGGGTACTAATTTTACTTCATACTTTAAATAAAAAGTAAATGTGGGAATAAAACCACTATAACATATATAAGATGAAGATCCTGCACAAAAAGGTAAGAAAGCTGTGATCTAATTAAACATGAGAAACAAAATTTTCTTTTATAGCATCCATCTGTATTTTTGCCTTTAGCTTTAGAGGATCCTTGTGCAAAGAAAGCATTAGCCATAAACTTTATAAATTAGCATATATGGATGTTAGTGAAACAAATTAATTGAAATTCAATAAGAATTATAAGGAAGAGATATACCAGGATTCAAACTCTCTAAGAACCTTGGTTAGTGAGTAAGTTGTGCTAATAATGTGTTATAGAATTAAGAGGATTTTGGAGAGAAATTTGGAAGAACAATTCTCAAGAGCTCAATCATGAGTTTCCACTCATCTAGTCTTGTGTGTTTTTCATTCATCTTTGGTGTCTATTTATAGGCATAGAAAATACATAGTTTACTACATAAGTGGTAGGTTTCAATCACATCACAAAGCTATAGTGGGAGAGGTAGATATTACATAGTGTATACTATGGTGAGTATATAGTGGGCATCCATCTTAGCTTGGATTTACAACAAAAAAGAAAATTATAAACAAAGGGTTTGTGGGTCAAGTGGTTAAGGACATTTACTAATGTAACTGAGGTCTTAAGTTCGATTCTCTCATCCAATATGACTTGAATAAAATAAATAAAAAATTCGTACTCTACCCAGTTATCTGTCTCCATCCATCTTAAACACATTAAACTTAAAATCATCTCTCTCAAACTCTCATATCATAGTCTTTCTTTTTCTTTCTTTTTTTTGATGTCCCATGAATGATACCAGGGACAGGGAGCCTCCTGGTAATAACATAAAAAATTGCAGTAATGCAGAACTGGATACCATTATTTGATATGTTAACTTTTTGTTTTTACGATTTTGATGAATGGAATTAATTTTTTTGCAAAATTTTTCTTCAGTTTATAATTTTAATGATATTTGCCCCAAAAAAAACAAAGAAGAGCAATTTAACAATGCTCGTGCCCCAGAATGTTTGTCCAACTCAAGTATAGCAACGGCTAAAACTTGGCCCTATTGGGGTTTCAGGTGGAATATAGGACCAAATTGCAATTTGGGCGGAAATTATGTGGAGCTCAAATCCAAGTCAGCTGCAAGCCACATGATGGAATGGGCGAAGTGGGCCAGGTTGTTGGACACTTCCATTAAGGAATAAAAAATTATGTAAGTTTCATATTAAAATCCGTCATCAAATACCCTTAATTAGAAATCAAATCAACTAGGGGAGCAGTTGATTCGATTTCATAACTTCCCTCATTCCTAGTAGTAAGTAAATTTGCCACTATAGTTATGGTGGTTGGCGAATAACATGAATTTTTTAAATATGGAATAAATTTTAATTTTGCAACGTCGTAAAATTCGCATCAAGGTATATTTATCAAATTTATAAATGTTATGTAAGAAATATCTCAAAGTGAATACGATTAATTATGTTTCCATAATTTTGTTGGAAATTTCGTCATATTTCACTATAATCAGGCTACTATGCATTGTAAAACATCAGAAATTGAGAACAGAATAAGTTTCACACCACAATGAGATTTTTTTAAGTGTTGTGAAGTTTCTCATTCCCATGATATTCTCCTGTGTAAGATTACTTCTTTCAAGCATATTTTCATTTATTTCCATTGATTCGTACGCAAATCTTTTTTCTTTTTGGTTATGAGATTTAGCCTTCCCTTTGGATTAAAACAGTTGGGGTTTCTTTCATCTAAAGCTTTTCACTTTTGCAATTAATGTTCTAGTAGCCGCCGCCCCCTTCCCCTTCCCCGATACCTAAATGTCTAAATAATTTTCGATTTAGTTCATTTTTTACATGAATAATCATTAAAAAAACATAAAGATTGAACGATTCGGTTCACTAATTTCATCTGGAGGGTCGTCATCAAGCTCGTGTAAACACAAAACACGGTTGGAAGCCAGCTTCGAAATTTCTATGTGGATATGAATATAGGGTTTAGGGTAAATTTGTAATTTTAGCGCGGCGACTTTTAAAATGACCCAGCTTATCTGTTTCTTTATCTGGACAAATGCATGTCCATAAGCGTAGCTATCAAGGGTCCAAGAAAATGAGTCGGTCAATTAAAAAAATATGTGATATGAAATTGATAGAAGCGCAAGTGCTTGAAGAAGGTTTTTTTGAATTACAAAATAAAAATAAAGAAATACTGCAAGAATTAAGTTAGCAATTAGTAGCCGAAGTGTGGCTCAAAGAATGTGCCATCAAAATGGGACTGAGCTTAAGTTGTGATTTTGTAATTTGGTTTGGTACCCCATCTATAACCTGAGGGCTTATGACGTGGTTAACGACTTTAATGTTCTGCTTAGTTATAAGCTCCTACTTCAATAGAAAACGTAGGATTGAGCTTAAAAAGTAGTACATCTTGTTTGAATATATCCAATTTAAACAGACGTGAGAAAGCTTTTGTTGTTTTTCCTTTCTGGTACATACAAATACTACAGTTTCTTAGTAATTTTTAATTTTATACTTACTTCAGTTACTTCTCTGGCTATCAAGCTTGAATTGTTTTCATGAACAATTGCATTTAAGAGAAGTATTTTTGAGCAAATCATCGAAGAGATCTTATTCACCTGTATAATTCATCATCATCTGTGTACATTTCCAAACTCATAAAGAAAACTAGAGACTGAATTAAAATGCTAACTAGAAAACAATAAAACTATTATTACATTATTACCAATGACGAGAGATGTGCTTAGTAATGTAATTAATAAACATGCTACATGTAGCTTTATTTGTACTGAAAATAAAATACGGATATCATTTTATTCGTGAATATTCTCAACACCACAACATTATGAATCCGAAAAGCACCAAATTCGAAAACAAGGGAAATTGTCTCGAAAAAGGGAAAAGAAAGAAACGAACAAAGGTCTTGAAAGGCCTAATTAAGTACAGACTTAAACAGACCACCGAGACCCTTGGCTAACAAGCCACAAACAACATAAAATAAAAGTCATGAAACTTGAAATTAGTAGCCTGCAGGCTTGTAGGCGATGAAACTGATGCACTGCACTTGACGAACGTTGTCGAATCCGATGATACGGATGAATGAGTTGGGGTTAGCCTTCTTGGCCTCCTCGAGCTCTTTCAACACTTGGGAAGAGTCTGTGCATCCAAACATGGGCAGCTTCCACATGGTCCAGTACCTTCCATCATAGTACCCTGGTGACCTGTGGTTCTCACGGTACACAAATCCCTTCTATATAACCACAATTTTGTTCAAGAAAATTAAGTCAGCAAACAAATATTACATGAAGCTAACGTATATAAATAAGTTTATAAAAAGAAATTATTAACCTCCAACTCAAATTCCAAGCAGGGAACCCAGTTTTTGCGGAGAAGGTAGTCTACTTCCTTGGCCAAAGACTCAGGAGAGAGTGGTGGAAGGTAGGAGAGAGTCTCGAACTTCTTCAGTCCGACTGTAGGCCACACCTGCATCAATCAAAATATTCGATAAATCGATGTTCTAGTGCTTTGATTAGTACCTTCTTGGCCAAAAAACAGAGGAACTATTAGTAATTAGCGGCCAGGAAGCACACGAAAGGATTAGTAAGCTTGGAAATAAACTACATTATCTTTAAATTTAGTTAATAGTGGGTATATAAACATGCTACGATAATGAAAAAAGTTGTATTTTTCTGCGACATGTTAGGTTATCAGACTGTAATTCAGACTATTCATTCGTATATTCACAAGTTATGTATTTTCGTTCCCCGTGAAATAATTACTTCAACATGCATTTGGGTATATTGTTTTGAATGTAAATTAATTGTAGCAACATGTCGATAAGTAGTCTTACCTTCATGCATTGCACTCTTCCACCGTTGCTTGCAATGGAGGTGATGTCATTGGTCTTCTTGGTGCCGGGGAAAGCTGAGGCAGACTTGAGGCCAGTGAAGGGTGCAACCAAGCTAGCTTGTGCTGGGGCCGCACGGTCAGCGTAAACCGAAGCCACGGTGGGGGAAGAAATCATGGAGGCCATTGCTCTGTGGTTTCTTTAGCCCTCTTCTTTGCTAGAGGTCTTTACTTTTCAGTTGAGTTGCACAGCTTCTGTTCACCCTTCCTATATATAGTGGTCTGACTAGCTATTTCACATCCTAGGGTCCAAATTCAATCTACTTTACTGACATCAAATTTGGACCTTTGGATCATAAAAATGCTGACATTACACCATATAGACCACATGAAGCAGAGGAACATTTTGAATGCTAGCCTTATCGCTAGGCACCACTATGACCGTGCCACGTGGAAGGCGCTCCATTATCTTATCTAATCCAAGGGAGAGCGTGAATGAGTGATGGTGGTTCACCGTTTTCTTGGTCATTTTTTCCCTTGCGGTCTTTTTCATGCCCTCTCCCTCTCATCCTGGTATGTTGTCTTTATGTTATAGACCCCGTTTCTCCTTTCAAAATCCATGCGGGTAATTCTTCACTTTTACTTTTTGTTAGGTGGTAACTTTTCACTTTTTACAGCAGACCCTTTACTGAAGTGGTAGTTCGTATTAAACATAACGGTTTAGGGTAAGGGTAATTCCGGCGTCAAACAAGAAATTGAATATGTATATAAAAGATTAGATAGAATGTTTCTTCACTTGGCAGGTGATTATAGCTAGTGGTCAAGTTGTGGTGCTACTTATCACATTTTGCTGTTCTTTTTTCTTTATTACTCACCATATTCTTTATCACTCACCATATTTTCTTGTCGAAATAAAAACAAGTAGATAGTAGGGGTGGGAACAATTCGCTCCGGTCCATGTCACGGTCATAATCACCTTCCTTCACCAATTCCTATATTTCTGGCTGAAGGTTTTGGAAATGGGGGTAAGGTGTTTAATGATTGGACAAGAAATTTACATGCCTTTTTGAGTTAGGATAAAAAAGAAGTTCATTGACCAGTTAAAAAATTGAATGCAACACGAGGACTTCTAAGGAAATATTGCCTGATTATAAAATAATATATGAGAGCACAGTGATTTGGCATAAGTTCATTGAGCAATGGCCTAGAGAGAGAGAGAGAGAGAGAGATAAATTCGGCCCAATGGCTGAGAAAAGGCTCATTCTAAGTAAAGAACCCTGTCAAATTGTTTTATTGATTTTCAAGTAGTTAAGAAGTTTAGAAAGAGATAACGTCACATGATACGATTTGGTGAATCAATTGTAGTCATCTGGGTGGCCGAATGAATTCTGGCCACACAATACATGTGCCAAAATAGTGTTGAAGTTCATCATGCTGATGGCAAAACTTGCTTCATATTTTCACTACTTGGGTTACGATCAAATACCTTTGCCCTATAACTCTGATATCAATCAAAAGAGCTTATTCATTCATGATGTTGAAAAATATAAGTCTCACATCGGAAACTTGATTAAATAAAATAAAATATATAATGAATGGTTGCACTATTAATATCACCGATACCTTTTATGATAAAACTTCACACCTACTGGGCTTTGTAAGTGGTTAAGTTGGGGACAATAGGTGTTGTTAGTAGTGGACCGTTAGTTTGTCTCTCTTAAATTTAACACAGGAGGGTCATGAAAAAAGTCAAAATTCCTGAAGACAATTAGCACACCCTATCCTTGTTTTCAAGGAAGGAAAATCGATGACTAAGAAATGTTTCTTCCTCGGTTGTAACATCTCAGATTAACCCTAAGTGACGTTTTTGTTTATAATTAATCGGCCCAACTGACACATGGGCATGAAATACTCTTATGTTAGCAAATACATATCTCACAAAGTCTCCCGGTTACAATTATCGTACTTTTCTTGAGGAGATATTTAGTATTTGAACATTCTAAATATAAAATGCATGTTGTTCATAAAAATAAAACAATACATTTTGAGAGTACCACAAAGTATCAAAAAATTGACCCGACTCCGCAATAAGGGCTATTTGAACAAACATTTGACGTTCTTTTTATGTTTTTCGACAAAGTGATATCTTAAACTACTCTAATGTGTTAGGAGGATGATCGAACTCTAGAGCAAGAGGGCAGACACACTATCTTGACCAACTAATTTAACCCACATATAAACAAACATTTAACATTCAAGAGGGGGCATTTCAACACCCAAAAGAAATTAGAAAAGCATGTCAATATACAGAGTGGGGAAATTTTTTGCTGGATAATGAGGACAAATTTCAAAATTGTGGATTCCATGATTTACGCCATAAATCATGTATTATAGATAAGTAAAGCAACAAGTGGAAGTATGGATATTGCTGCATCTGCAACAGAGACATTTTTTTCTAATCAATCTATAGTTAGTGAAAAGTGGAAAGCCAGATTCTGGGCCCCTTGTATTGGTAACGGGCTCAAGAAAATTCTATTCATGTAGAAATACTGGGTCCAATAGAAAAGTGGTAGAAGGCCCTTACATTTGGGCCTACATGTCCTGATAGGTCTACATTCAACAATAAACACATTGCCTGGCCTCCATGTTCGCAGGCCTATCATTCATTGCATTCTCTTTTTTTTTTTTTTTTTTTTTTTTTTTTGGGTACAAGCGATAGTTTAAACTATATAGGAGAAAGATTTCTATCACACACACAATTATGATGCCATGGGGATTCGAACGTGAGACTCTAGTCTACAAATTAAGGCTCTTTTCCACTAGACTAGATCCCGTGGGCTTGCATTCTCTTTTTAAATCTTATTTCTTTGTTGAACTATTTTTGTTCCCTTTTTGTGTTCAACTTTTGTCATCCCCTTTTGATAGGGCACTTACCATGTGTACATGGTCAAGCAGACGAGGTCAAGATAGATTTATAGAAGTGAAGATGGCTGCTTTTATCATATATTAAAAGCTAATACTTGTGAAATGGGGTACTAAATTTCTTCGGTATGTCGATTAGGGGGACTTTGTCATTTTTAGGCTTGTCATTCAGCCGGTTATAATCTGTGATAGGGCTTACCAAAACCAAATCAAAGAATTTCCATAATTGTTTGGTTTGCTATTTTTCAGTTGGGTGATTTACAGTATATTTCAACTGGTTCAGTTTCCATCCTTCTGAGTTATTTTCGGTTTTTGTTCAGTTAGCCATTTCGATTTAATTAAAGTTTATGTCTAATTTGAATTTGACAACATGTACATGTTTGTATGTATAACTGAAACTTTTTTACGAAAAAGTAGACGAAATAGTGAAGTTTTGAGTAGCAAATCGTCGAAAATGTTTCATTGGGTGAAAACTGCTCACAACCTTATTAGTTCAGGTGGTATTTGTACAAATTTTTCATTCTTATTAGAAATGTTTAGTTTTAAGTTCTTTTTTATTGGACTATTGAATTTTCCATTTATTTAGATTCTTTTTATTAGTCCTCCAGCCAACTATTAATTGGATTCTCTGCTTTAGTCCGACTAATCCTTGAAGTTGTTTGTGATAGGCGATATTGGGGGAGAGGAGGATCGAACCTAGAATTTTAATTACAAGAATAAATACTCTTAACCACTACAGGACCTTGCACTACCGGCCCTTAAAAATTAGAACGTAACCTATAAATAAAGGTATATTCGAATCATTTTGAACTCTTCCTAAGAATATTCATCTCGTAGAAGCCAATGGGATGCATCTGAACTAATCGTACAAGATGGTTGTTGCATCTTGGAGACTGCCCACCATACATGAGATCAATTAAGTATTTATTTTGTCGTCGTTATATAATAAATATCTTGTAGTTATATTTATCTGTTTGTTCTTACTTTCCAACCTTCCAATATTATATACTGAAGTTCATCTTTGTCAACCACCCCCTGCACACAAAGGTGGAGGAAACTGTACAGAAAACACTCACGATTATGTTTGCCATGCACTCAAAACCCCTGAAAACTTGAAAGGGAAGCGTGTGGAGACCACCATCCTGTTTCAGCCATAACCAATCCTCAACTGAGCATCAAGAATTTGAAATGCATATATATATACTTTATTATTGAAATATTTAGGCCATTACCGAAATGGGCCAACGAGGATGATTATGATGTCGTTTTGGTCAGTTCAAAACACTTCCTCTACTTGGCCAATTAGCTAGGGTTTGACTTCAATTCGTTTCGAGGAAACCTATGTTTTCTAACTGGCCAATGGCAGAAGAACACACCTTCCTGCATTCTCTATCAACGGCCATTTTTAACTAATAAGAGTGGTTTAAATAATGAGGTAAGTACTATCGTATGCGTGACACGTGTCCAAGCTACATTGTGCCAGACATTGCTTGCACAAAGGTTTGGAGGCTAAGATATGATTAATAACTAGATCAAAAAACAAAAGATATGATTAATAATTAGGGAAGTAATTAATTAGAATGATTGTTGATTATATTAAATAGGTGGGTCTTTGTTTTAGAATTTCACTAATTAATACCATGGCTTTTTCCACCACGAGGACTCCATTATGCATATGAGAACCATTTCATGCACTCACCACCACCACTCATCAGTATTATATTGATTGACTATATCAGTTGATAGAATATATATATTATATATATATATATATATATATTACGTGAGTTTTCAGACTAATTATAGATGCATCAATCAAATACCCAAGAATTTCTGGCTGACAATCAATGGATAAGTATTTGGATTTGTCAATGGGGTACCCGATTGGAGAAAGGATCTTGACTTGGAAATTAGTGGAAGAGACTTGACGTGCAGATCAATTATCTCAAGTTCAACTCTTATGGCAGACTGACAGTGTGTGCGTGAGAACAGCTCTCTCCCCTTCTTGACTTCGAAAAAAAAAAGAATAATTAGTGGGAAGTTAGTTCTTGCATGATCGATCTGTGTGCTAGTTCTGTCATGTTCCTTTTTTCTTTTCTTTCTCTTTAAATTTGTATTTTGCTGTCATTGTAATGACTGTTCGTCCTCCATATTTGTTTGTGTGAAATAATCGTTATACAACTTTGACGGTGCATGCTTCCGTAGGAGTTTCGAACTAGCTTTACCTAAAATGAGGGCCTTTCAATTTATATCGTACAACAATATTAATGTATCGCCTCCTCTATATATATAGGGTCCCTTTTTATGCTTAAAGTCCAGACACTCCTTATCTTCAATTGGATGCTTTAACGTGAATATGGTACAAAGAACAAACAATTTATCCAGATACAATGCTCCATTAGACCACACATGATTCACATCACTCACTATAATTGATGTATTTGGCTCATCGATTAGTCAAATAATGCATGTCTATAGTTCCGTGATTGTATTGAAAAATGGCATATTTAGGTTTGTTTCTCTATCATACGAAGAATAATAATATTGGTACATATTGAATCACATATTAGGAAAGAACCCATCATTTATGAGCGTGACACACTTTATATATGCATGTTTTTGCCAAGAACTATAGAAATGCCATGACATGCGAATGCATCCCTCTTTATTTCATTGGCAAGAGAGTCAGAAAAAGTTGGTGAATTGTGTCTACTGTTGGAGAAGGGGTCAAGGAAAAAGACCAGTCTTTCTTTGTCCATAAACCAAATGATTTTTGGGAGGAGGAAGAGATCTTACATTTCTCTAGACAGATTGTGAAAGCAACCAAAATGCACGAATCAAAGCCACGTTTCATTCCCAACTCAGGAAGCTTCTTTTATTTATGCACATAGATGTCTAATAAGGGGGATTGTTTTTGTTCTTTTCTGGCCAATCATCTTAAAGGTAGTCAAATTTTTCGACTTGTAAAAGTTGTTCAAAATCTCCTTTAATGGTGGAACGTCTTGTTAAGTTTTGGATTACATTAAAAAGGAGTTCGGAAACCAGCATTGCGGATTGTTCTATTTACTACTTTATTTTTTTGTATTATCACCAGTAATTGATTATATATAAAAAGTTAGAGAGTCGAAAAATAAAATGGTATTTTCTATGAGGCCTAATTTTTCATTTCTATGGTTGTAAAATCTTCAACTTTTTTTTAATATAAAATTTTTACATACAGAAATATAACACGTTTTATCGAGTTATCTGTGCACATGATTATTTTTCAATGCCGCTCTCGGCCTTGAAAATCTCTAGACCGGCTAAAAGAGTCACTTTCTAAAGCAATTTAGGAATTTCCTAGAAAAGAACTGAAGTAGAAGCTCTCAATCACCATCGCCAACACCTCTATATGGTCATCCAAAAATACATATGTGAACTTTCTCACACATTCGGAAACATGCTAGATTCTACATGCTTAAACAATGGATGTGTCACAAACAGTTAGGGGGAAGTCGAAGGTTATTGCTACTTTCCTTTTTCCTTTTAAAGAATTTACTTTACTATAATTTCTTTTTTTATTTTATAATTTAATGAATGTCTAGAACAGCGTCAAAATAATCCACAATCTCGAGTCGAAAGAATTTACGCATAATACCCAATTGTCAGCTGCCATTTGTATGGATTTATATAGACTCCCCTAAATATCTTTGATGGGGCATGATAATTTGTAAAAAGACAAGCAACTTTGTTTAGTGGACTTGGACAAATATTCATACAAAAAAAAAGAAGAAAATGATTAAAGATGAAGAGTGGACCACCGACACGTGCCGATTCTCACCGCCCCTTTGAGGAAACCGTTTTATGTTTGTTGACTTACGGAACGACAGACGAGATATGACAATTTTATTTTCTAATGGCTCCACCGAAAGTGAGAACCCCCTAACGTGGAGGAGTCGTGGATCACTTGTTTCGCACAAACAAACCCCATAACATTATATGGTTATGCTTATTAATTAGCTTACCCCTCCGAGCTTATGCATTTTTTTTTTTGTTTTAATTTTTCTTTGACACGCTAAAACAGTTGGTTTAAAGTATGTATTTAGATAAGCAACTCGATTAACGCATTTTTCGCTTACTTGCACATTGTATTTGTCACGTGGATTAACATGTCATATAAACAACGTATAAAATTTTAAAGGGTTAATTGATTCTTAAGGTAACTATTTCCTATGATTGGACTTTATCAAACATGGAAAATCAAGCCTCCTTTCCCATTAACCAAACGGGCCATTTATGTTTATAATTATGTATGTTTGTAATCGAATGATAAATTCTTAATTTCCCTAGGGCTCTTTTAGTAAACCGCTTAAAATTACTTAAACGTCTCTTTGTATGTGAGAGGTAGGTGATTATAAATAAAAATTTGACCACACCATCCAATCACCATAATAAAGATTTGACCACGTATTACAACTCTGAAGATATTTTTTGTTCTATAATTAAAGAAAAAAAGCATGTTTAAAATCTCTTTGAAGTGACTTCAACTTTTCTTTTTCTTTTTCTAAAAGCATGTTTAAATCCTAATTATGAAATTATTTATTTATTTTATAGCAATTATGAAATTATTTACTTGGAAACTTTATTATTAGTAACTTCATTTTTGGTAAATGATTGGGCTGGCCGGCTGGAGTTGGAAAATTGGTGACTTAACTTTTCTTTAGGGTTTAGGGTTTAATGATCATTTCTACTTGGTTGACCATTTGCCACCCCAAGATCTTGTTTTATTCTATCATACTCCATCAGAAGTTTGAAAAAGTAGTGAATACTGTAATATAAGGTGGGGATTTTCATAAATAGGCCCATTCTAACACGATATTTTATAATAATAATAAAATAATTTAAAGAGCCTATTTGGGGAAAAAAAAAAATTGCCCGCAATTAGTTACTTATCAATTTCTAATTGGTTTCTATGTGTTACAAATTTTTCTCAAGTATCAGACTTGAATGATTTTTTTTAATAATAAAATGTTACGCTGGAATGGGCATATTTGTGAAAAGTTACTTTGTTTTCATCGGACCTAAAGTTACCAAACATAGTTGCAATAAAAAATTTCAAATTTTGCCTCCAATTTAATCCATCTACATAAAATGAATCCACATGAAATCAAGTTGATTTTATAAATTTCGTTTGTTGTGATCGAATTCTGGGATCCTATGAAAGTGAGATGTGTAATGATCATTTGGTCTAGTGACATGCAGTTTTTATTTTTATTAAAAGTTTTGAGTGCAAGACTCATGAGTAGTTGTTTAATAATAATAAAAAAGTACTGCAAAAATAAAATTACGATTTCTTCGAAATGATTACACGTGTGCTACTGCAAGGAAATTTAAAAGAAATCAAAATCAAAATAAAAGAGGCCTTTTTCTCTGGAGAAATGCAGCTAGAACTAACCTAAATCTTCCAGGAACAACTTTAAGTCCCAAGTAGAAAATGAGAAAAGAGTTGACACAGAGTTGGGAATATGTTTAGAATCAAAACTCAAAATTCTAATGATGGTCCAACACTCTAGACTTCTTATCCCACCCCCCTCCTACTGGGATGCGACCAATGAGGCAGATGATAATATTCAAACAACTTATTCGAGCCATTTGGTTCTTTCTGCAAAGATTTCACTCGTCCTGCTATTCAACACATGTTTTGTGAAGCTAATTTTGTAGCGGTCGCATGCTTGCAACGCTCAGTGCATACATACATGCCATGTAGTTGTACGGATTACAAGCGACAGATTTCTATTTGTTTTTGAAAACAAACAGTGGAATCCCCTTTGCTTTAATTACAGATAAAAACAGACAGAAGGACAGATGGGGGGTGGTTAGTGGGAGGTGCAGAGAGAAATTGGAGTGTAAGGGAGGAAAGCTAGAAGGGCCAAGCCGTGTGGGGCCCAAACAGAGCCAACCAATCCCGAGACTTCTACATATTCTCTCTCTCTTTCCTTGAAAAGTCTTTATTCAAAATCTTTATCTCCTCTCTTATAAACCCCCCCTCTCCTGCTCTGTCTCTCATCACATAGATTTTTAGACACTTGCTCTGTTCTCGCTCCCCTGCTTTCCTCTCGCCGCACCAAAACATTTCGTCTTCACACCCAAACACCCTGCACTTCATCAACAACCCCTCGCATATTCTTTACTTGCCGTGCCTTGCTCGTTCTCTTTGTTGAATTCAAGCTCTGCATTCAGAGAATTTAGATGGGTTCCTCAAGATTTTGCGCTTTTGGTATCCGATTCTGTTTTTCTTTGGATCGGAGTAGCTTTTCAAATTGAAACCCAGATTCCAAAATTCAGTCTTTGTAATTTTTTTTTATTCCTTTGCCAAAATTTGTATCTGGGTTATTTGAATTTTCTTCTCTTTTATCGGAATCGATTTTTTTGTTTTGTTTTTTTTGGCGTATTTACTTTGGTGACCCATCTGAAGTTCTCTTGAATCTCAATCTCTTTTTGGCTTCTGGGATTGTATTTGAGAGCCTTAGATTCAGAAAGAAAGCGAGAAGGTAAAATCAGCAAGTATGGCTGCGGCTAAAAAAAGCGGTAAATCCAAGAAGGGTGTGGAGGAAAGCGAGATGGAAACAAGCCTGGATTGGGAGATTAACGAAGACAAGGACCTTGGTTTTAGCTTCGAGAGCCAGCCGTGGAAGCTGGGTTTTAATGAAGCTTCCATGATCTCAAAGAGGCCTCTCAAGAAAATCAAGAGCCCTGAACGTCAAGACCCAATTCAATCCTCTGCTTCTTCAGCTCATCAAGCAACTTCATCAACCACTCCTTGTCCATCTTCATCATCTTCAAGAATAGTTTTTCCTTTTGCTTTTGATGGCTCTCAGCAGCCTGTGCAATTTCCCAACCAATTCAATACCACAACTGCGCCTATATACCCCTCACCATTTTCACAACAACAACAACAACAAAATCAGCAGCAAATGATCTCTTTTGCTTCTCAACAACAGCAGCAGCAACAGCAACAGCAACAGCAACAGCAACAGCAGCAGCAGCAGCAGCAGCAGCAGCAACATGGCATGACTTATCCGCCGCCCTTTTTGGGAGACTCAACAACTTGGCAACAACAGCAGCAGCATCAAATTCTCCAGTATTGGAGTGATGCTTTGAATTTAAGTCCAAGAGGGAGAGTTATGATGATGAACAGGTTGGGGCCTGATGGAAGACCATTGTTTCGACCGCCGGCAATGCCTTATAATACTACCAAGCTTTACAGGGGAGTGAGGCAACGGCATTGGGGGAAATGGGTAGCTGAAATTCGTCTTCCTCGAAACAGGACTCGCCTCTGGCTCGGCACCTTTGACACAGCTGAAGATGCTGCCATGGCTTATGACCGCGAGGCCTTCAAGTTGAGGGGAGAGAATGCTAGGCTTAATTTCCCAGAGCTGTTCCTCAATAAAGACAACACATCAGTTTCCACAGCTCCAAGCTCAACAGCTACTTCTCCAACAGCTCAAGAAAGTTCAATGCCTACCACAACCAGGAACCGTAAGCAATCTCGAAAAGTTCAGAAAAAGGCTTCAAATACGGAGGCAATGCCACCACCACCACCACCACTGCCACATACCGAAGAAGACAATACCGATGACGATTCAGGATTGGGGTCAAGTGAAGCTAAAACGAGTGATGAATTTCAGGCGAATATGAATGCTGCAGGAGGAGGGAATTCACAGCCGGAGGAATTGGTTTGGGGGGATATGGCAGAGGCTTGGTTGAATGCAATTCCAGCAGGTTGGGGTCCAGGAAGTCCTGTGTGGGATGATTTGGACACCAACAACAATCTTTTGCTGCAATCACATCTCCCTTTTACCAATCCAAATCAGCAGAACTTTAATAACATTTGTCCTGAACTTGAAAGACAGCAAGACCACTCCGGTTCGGCTTCCTCCTCTTCCTCTTCATATCCCATGAAGAACTTCCTTTGGAAGGACCAAGATTGAAAAGTTCATTATTCTTTTCTTTCTAAAGATTGAGCTCTGCAAAGTGGTAAGGGAATTATAGTCTTTAGGCTGTCCCCAGTTCTCACTCACACCTCTAGGTTGTAGAAGTAGTTTTAGGCAAAATTCCCTTGACAAATCTTCCAAACACCTACCAAATTGCATTTCAAACTCCTCCACTCACAGTCTTTCTTCCTTTACTTCTTACTTTATCAGTTTAGTCAGCCCCTCTTCTAATTTCTCATCACAGCTGGTTGCAGATTTTCTAAACACAGCCAATGATCCTCGAAGCCTTGTGACTTTTTCTTACAAGGGATCTTTGAAGCTTCAAATTCACTTCGGTTCTGACTTTCAGTTCCTTTAAATTCCTGCATTTATTCCTTCACACTCTCTTTCCAGGCCAATCTGCTATGCAAAAGGCTGCTTGTTTTTTCAGGCCTTTCAGCAGTGGCAATCTGGTTCATGCTTTGTGTTGCTAGTGGGTAGTATTATAATGTCTGTAGGGTATGTAGCATATGTGTAGGTAGGCTGGACCACCCGAGAGGGAGACGGTTTTGTGATCTCCTTCTCAAAGGCGCTCCGACCATCACGAGCTCTCGTTTTTCAGCTCCCGGGATGGAAATGCCGATTGTAGGACTTGTACATTTTGGACTTGATCATCTATATATTGTGTTATTATGTATGCTTTTATTGATTGTAGCTGTATTTAATGGAACACTATGCATTATCATTTGTGAGCCTTCAGTTTCTATTTCTTACTCATGATTTTTCTTTTTCATATTGTTTTGATGGATGAATTTCTTGCTATTCAGAATCTGGTTCAGAAATTTGTTTAAACATTTCTGTTAACAGTATCATGCATGTGCATTGAACTTCCAGGTTGAAGATCAATGACAATGATAGTTCCTCAGAAATATTTATGTAAATTATGTTAATATTAATTGCTTGAGGGAACCTTTTCGGATTAAATAAAGTTGTACTTCTAAGTATAATTTCTCATTTATGCCATGTTTTGTATGACCAATAGACAACATAATCAAAATGTGAAAGGATTGGAATGAGGAATACTCATTAAAATATTTACTAATTATTTGAAACGAGAATGAGAATAAAGATAATTTTCTGTGAAATATTTATCATTTCAAGAATTTGAATCAAAATTAATTTAATTACTAAATGCTCATCAACAAGCACTGCACCAAGTAACATTTCCTCGTTAAAGGTAATCAACTCTTCGTTAAACAGTTTAGCAGGGAAAAATATTTCCTCGTATCGTATTGGGGCAAGTTGTGATAATGTAGAGCATCTTTGAGGTTAACTTATTTTGAGAGAATTTTGTTTTATAACATCAATAATTTTTAGGCAGAAAATTAATAGAAGGGGTTTTGTGAAAACAATTCGAAACATAGAAATTCCAAAACGTAAAGTAGCCCGAAAAAAATACTTAGAATTTTGAAATTATAATTTTCATCTAAATAGTTGTCATTTATCTCACCATATTTAGATTCATTAATGCTCTTAAATTTCATTACGAATGAACAATTAGCAAAAAATAAGAACTTATTCAAAACATGTCGCTCTTTAGGAATGAACTATTTGTTTTCTTTATTCAACAACTGTCGTCTATGAAATTTAAAATCACGACCCTCTTCAATTAAAAGAAAAAAAACATCAACCAAGTAGAAAGGGCCTCTATATACACCACAGAAAGTATTACATGCACTCTTCTATCCACTCAAATAAATACTAGATCTACTACAACAACAACCCAAAAAAAACAGAAAAAGAATCGTGGGCTTATTAGAATTCGCCTAATGTCTGAAGTTTCCTACACGCACAATGATTACAAAGAGAAAGTCCAGCAGCTGCATGCCGCTCATCCAATCAATCACCTGCACAGTTTGGTTTCCCGCATTTTCATGTGAAGAAAAAAGGCATTCGAACTCATTTATTTCTTAAAAAGATTTACAAAAATTCAAAATAAAAATTCAACCAAGAAAAAGAAAACGAACACTTTCGACATTTATTGTTGGTGATCGATGAGTGATTGACAGAATGATGGGGAAAGGTGGGACCAGTCGCCGTCCCATGAGATCAATTCAAATTTCTTATTTGTGACGGCACGATAACGATGAACTAGAAATCATGGGGTTGATTAATTAATGATTTCCATTGACATTATTGAATTAATTAATGAATTAATTAATGATTTCCATTGACATTATTGAATTAATTAATGAATTGATTAATGAATTTGAAAATATCTCATGTACTGGTGGTGACGCAGACATGGCTGAATAAACAAACCCTTTCTCTGAAACCAAACCCACTATTTTAATTATGTCAGGCTGTGGCTGCTTCAAGATAATGATGATTATGTTGTAAATTAATGGAGATTAGTTTTGCTTTGGATGTTGATTAGATTAGAGCGACCAAAGTTCGGAATTGGATTAGGTCATTTGTATTTTGTGTATAAAATTAAGGTTTGTTGGCTACACATGTCTCCAAACTCTTTGGGAAGAAAATTGATGTTATCAGCCATTGGTTTCGTATGAAAATTAATTCAACAATGTGATGGAACTGAAAATTAAGAGCAAAAGGTTTCTTGGAAAGAAGTGTGGCAATTGGAGATCCCAAACAAGATTAAGTTGTTCATTTGGAGAGATGATTTTGATATTTTACCTACTGGTGTGCAGTTGTTCCAGCGAAAGGTGCTTCCTTTCTTTTTGTGCTCACGTTGTGGGAAGAGGGGTGAAGATATGGTACATGCAATTTGGTGCTGTAACGCAAGTTGGGGGTTCCGTGATACTCATGGTGATTTTGTTTGGGGTTTTGCTTGTGGCGGATTGGTGAGTTTGGGAATTTTGGAAATTGAATTAACAGCGTTGTGGGAGGGGCTTACTATTGATTTATGCGAAAGGTTTTCACAATCTTATTATTGATTCGCAAGAAGCTATTAGTTACTTAAATGACACTGAGTTATCATGGACTAATATTGGTAACTTTGTTCAAGATGTTCGGCTTCTGATGGAACGATTAGGTGTTGTGGAGGTGCACTATCAACCTAGATAAGGAAATCGGGCGGCTCATTCTTTGGCTCAATTTGGTCTTAAGGAGCACATCCGATTCATATCGGAGAATCAAGCACCAGTTTGGCTTTTGAATGTACTTGAGTTAGATACGGGGGAAGAGTAGGTTTTGTTTTTGTTGTTTCGTGTTGTGGTACTCTTTCTCCTTGATCGGATTTTCCTCCTTTGTTTTGGCAGTTTTTTAAAGCAAGTTTTAATTTATTTATTTTTGTCAAAGGTCGAATGTTGAACCTTTGACTGCATAACAGAAGCCACCAATATGTAATACAAAATATAATAATGTGAAAGCAACTTAATTGCTTAATAAGTTAATAAACACAAATATCCAAGAGAAATTTGGAAAAGTAACCTTTTCTAACACATTAAGGAGAGTCTTTATAGAATACTATGATAATACGGTCATGTGGTACATCTTGTGCACATATTATAATATATGTCGATATTTATTGATAGTATTCCCTAAAAGGGGGAAAATAAACCATTTCGTTCAACATATTATAACACGTGTACAAGATGTAACACGTGATCATACTACCATAGTATTCTATAATTTCTCTATTAAGGACTTTTGGCCAATTTTTCTTTCACAAGATTTAGAAATATTGTCACTCGAGTGGTTAATATTCTAAAAATCTAAAAAATTCAGCTAATAGTCTTTCGTGTGTTCATAACTTGGCTACTTTTCATATCCCAATGTCAAAATAAATTAAAGGGTTAACTACATAAAACTACTCGAACTTTGGGGGTCATTTCATGTTAGTACCCGAGCTTTAAAATCTTGCCCAAAAGAGAAAAAATTGATATCACAAAAAATATACAAATTCATCCCATAGTTAGCTAGACTATTAGTCAAACTGTTAAATGACTATGTGACAAATGTTAGTAATATGCTCTTAAAGCCAACTAATTATACGATAATTAATATTAAGGAAATCTTATCAGTTTCCTAAGGGTACTTCGGGAGACGCAACCCACAAGAAGCATCCTTCGGGAGACGCAGGGTGCCTCAAGAGTTTCCTAAGAGAGATCCAGGTTCCTATCAGTTTCCTAAGGGAGACATGATAGTCATTTATAAGCGCCTCTGAGACACAGTCTAAAAACAGCGTCATTCGGGAGATGCAAGATGCGCCTGACATCCCTCAAGAAGGATCCAGGTTCCTGTTAGTTTCCTAAGGGAGGCATGATAGCCAAAGTATCCTAAAGAAGAAACAGAAGAGCACCTTTCAAGCAATCGGTGGTTAAATATTCAGACATCCTAAGGGAAATGTACAACCAAGACACTAACTTGTTACTCAAGCAGTTCACAAGACATAAGGCAAATTAAAGTTAAAGAAATAACTAAAGTTTTCATAGCAAAATGACCAATCTGCCATGTTCAACAAAAAAAAAAAGGGTCAAACAAGACCAATTATTTCAAACAAGAAAACATATTACAAAAGTTGGAAAAAATGATAGTCATTTATAAGCGTCCTTCGGGAGACGTAGTCTAAAAACAACGTCATTCGGGAGACGCAGGATGCGCCCGATAGTCATTTATAAAATGGCATCACACTATGCCGGGTTAACTCCTTAAAACTATGTCCTCTTTTACCAAAGAGGATTAAGGACACGAGACTTTCTGCCAAATTTCAGAGTCTCCCTTGTAAATTTAACATTTCGCAAAATTTTTACCTGCATAAAACACATTTTATAACCCAACCGGCAGCACGCACAATATAATCTCATGCAATTTACATAAATGGCCTCCGGCCTTCAAACACTTCAAAACAAATTACCAACACATTCCTTACGCCAAATAATATAATCAAATGCACTTATGCAAGCCAAAGTAATTTATATCATTTAGTTTTCCCAACCAATTTAGCATACGAGGATCCAACCTCTTAACACAAATGCATCCCATTCTCACTAAAATAGTAGGACCAACTACTAGGTCCGTATCATACTCAATAAAACCACCTAAGTGGAGTCTAATTTGTGGCTGCACTTAGTAACTTCAGGCTGCCTACGTACCCTTACGAGGGATCAAGCCACACGTAGTTCTTTCTCTAAAACCTTTTTTCTCTAAATCACAACTCAACAATCACAATATCACCCCTCATACGACGGACGCACCCGCCACGTGATGGGGTCCACAACACGCCGGCTACTCCTACGACAAGTGCGACTCATCACATATCACCCTCATACGACGGGACGCACCTAGCCTCGTATGGGGTCACAACACGCTGGCTACTCCTACAACACGTGCGACCTCAACACAATTACATATAACTCCCCATACGACGGACACACTCGGTACCATTTCGGTACCAAAATGATACAACTAAAAAATGAACTAATTCAATATTCAACACCAAAATAAGTGATGCCTAAGTTACAAATTCAAAGATTCAACATATTCAATATCCATCAACATTTTCAATATTCAATATCCAAATCCTAATCAACATATTCAATATCCAAATCAACCAAATCAATACTTATCCATCAACATATTCATCAAATCCAAATGGTTAAAACTCATGCATTATGACTTACAAACCAAAAGAGTTAAACTTATGCCTTATGGCTTACAAAAATACAAACACAATCCAAACATAAATGACAAAAGCTCAACTCAGATGCCCACCTAACGCCGCTACTCCTACGACACCTGCGACCTCAACACAATATCACATCACCCTCATAAGACGGACGCACCCGCCTCGTATGGGTCACAACAACGCCGGCTACTCCTACGACACCGCACCTCAACACAATATCACATCACCCTCATACGACGGACGCACCCGCCACGATAGGGTCTATCAACACGCCGCTACTCTACGACAAGTGCGACCCAACACAATCACATATAACTCCCCATACGACGGACGACTCGGCCTTGTATGTAGTCTGTCAACACGCCGGCTACTCCTACGACACGTGTGACCTCAACACAATCACATATAACTCCCCATATGACCGGACGCACCCGCCTCGTATGGGTCACAACACGTCGGCTACACCTACGACACATGCGACCTCAACACAATCACATATAACTCCCCATACGACGGACGACCTGGCCTCTTATGGGGTCTATCAACACGCCGCTACTCCTACGACACGTGCGACCTCAACACAATCACATATAACTCCTCATAAGTCGGGACGCACCCGCCACGTATGGGGTCGCAACACGCCGCTACTCCTACGACACGTGCGACCTCAACACAATCATATATAACTCCTCGCACGACGGACGCACCCGCCTTGTATGGGGTCACAACACGCCGGCTACTCCTACGACACGTGCAACCTCAACATAATCACATATAACTCCCATACGACGGACGACCGCCACGTGGGGTCTCAACACGCCGGCTACTCCTACAACACGTGCGACCTCACACAATATCACATATCACCCTTCATACGCCGGATGCACCCGCCACGTATGGAGTCTGTCAACACGCCGCTACTCCTACGACACTTGGGACCTCACATAATATCACATATCACCTCATACGCCGGGAAGCACCCGCCACGTATGAGATTATGTCAACACACCGCTACTCCTACGACACGCGTGCGACTCACACAATATCACATATTACCCTCATACGCCGGACGCACCCGGCCACGTATGGGGTCCAACACGCCGGCTACTCCTACGACACGTGTGATCTCACACAATCACATATCACCCTCATACGCCGGGACGCACCCGCCACGTATGAGGTCTGTCAACACGCCGGCTACTCCTATGACACATGCGACCTCACAAGCACATGGTGGTACTTATACAGTGTAATCAATATCCAGGGAGGTACATCGAGTAGTGCGTATAGCACTGCAAACTGACATTCGGTCCCTTTTTATACCTTTATACAACCACAAGAATTAAATGTACATATATATTCTAATCTTGTATCAACCTCAACCAAAATAGCATCCCATAAACTCCCCCATTTAAATTCATCAATTTATATCATAAACCCACAATATCCATTTAACTCAACAACGCTTAAGAACTAAGGTCATTCTAACCCTCCTGGGAAGGGTAGAACTAAAGTCTCGCGGTCAACCTATGGTCAAACTACCCAACCTTGGTCGACCTCCAAATTCCTATCCGATAGCTTCTAAGAGTGCTACGTGATTTAAGACACAAGCCCTGTAAGTTTGGTCCAGATCGGACGGTCGGATCGCTCACGATCACGCAATCGGACGATTACTAAAACCCTAACCCGCATTTCCGGAGTATCTGGGACTCCGTTTTACGATCCGTCGAATCCTACATGATCCTAAGGATGTCTAGATTTACATATTATAAACTCAGGACCATCCAACGGTCTAAACCTAGCGAACCCGGATAGCGCACAATATGCGATGTCCGTTCGGCACTCTAACAGATATCAAATTGGGATCCGAGCACACCTAGCGCTCGTGACAACCTGATGATCCCATTGGGACAAAAATGCCCTCGGTATAGTTCCTACGCTCCGCCACACGCGCGTGGGTGTCCAAAGCGATAACCCATCACCTTAAAAACCTAAAATCACGGCTCAAGACTCCTACCTTGGGTGAAACACCCTATTTGGAGTCACTTTTGTTCTTGGACCTACCCCAAAAACTGACCGAAAGTGGCGGAATCTCATCCCGAAATTCGGCCGAAATTCAATTCGAAGATCAGACATCCTACGCTCAAAATCGATGCAATCCTACCCAACCATCAGCTAGATCATGAAAAATAGGTAGAAATCCATACCTCAATCACTAGAAACGGTGGCCGGAGGAGGGAGATCTAGCCGGCGTTTCGAGCGAAAATCGACCAAAACTCGCATTTTCCGGCGATCGAATGGTGGCCGATGTCGGGTGAGGGCAGTCTTGACGGCAGGATGAGCGGTCCTTTTGGCACCGCCGCGTCCGCTACCATGGACAAGTGGCGAGTTTCAAGAGAGAGAGGGAGGAGTTGCCTTCGAGAGAGAGAGAGAGAGAGAGAGAGAGAGAGTTGAGGGCATTTTTGACTTTTTATCAAAAATCCCTTTGTCAAATAATTACGATTATGCCACTGAGTTTCATTCGATCATAACTCTCTCGTTGCAACTCCGATTCGAGCCCACTTCGTGTCTACGGACTCATCTCACCGTGCTCTACGCAACGGTACAACCGAATTCCTAAATTCCTTCTGGATAAGAAATGACCAAATTACTCCTATCTAAAGGGTAAATTCGTAATTCCACTCAAATTAATTAAAACATGGGATAAATTTGGAGTCGGGGTGTTACACCCGACATCCCTCAAGGAGGATCTAGGTTCCTGTCAGTTTCCTAAGGGAGGCATGATAGCCAAAGTATCCTGAAGAATGAACAGAATAGCACCCTTCAAGCAATCGGTGGGTACACATTCAGACATCCTAAGGGAAATGTACAACCAAGACACTAGCTTGTTACTCAAGCAGTTCACAAGACATAAGGCAAATTGAAGTTAAAGAAATAACTAAAGTTTTCATAGCAAAGTGACCAATCTGCCAAGTTCAACAAAAGAAAAAGTCCAAACAAGACCAATTATTTCAAACAAGAAAACATATTACAAAAGTAGGAAAAAAAATAAAAGAGTCTTTATCTACTTCGAGACTCTGGCAAGAGACCCCTGGTCTACAACCTCTTCAAGGCCACCGATCACCATGCCTTCAACATTCTAATTATTTGCTCCATGACATCTGCTGCCATATCATCAACCATGCCACCTCTACTTCATCCTCCTCGGCTACAGTCTCATCAACCACATGCTTTTCAGCTCCCTCCACATCCACAACATTGATCTGCTCACTTTGAACAGGGAGTAAGTTAGGCAGAGCGTCTCGATGTCTTCATCTCCAATGGTGTAAAAGGGAGTAGTCCCATTTGTGTAGTATAATTAGCCCAGCTTGTACACATCTGTGATAGCTTCAAGCTTGGACTTTTAGTAATCTTGTAATAGGCACCAAATATGGCTAGAAGCTTGTCATAACTATGAGAAATGTCAACATTCTTACGCTCAAGACGATAGTAGGCCGAGTTCACCAAGTTAGCATCAAAAGAGCCGAGTTCACCATCTTTCTCAACAAGAGAACTCTTCAACTCATATATCATTGCCCTCAATTCAGACGTCTTCTTTTCATAATAGATCTGCTCGGCTCAGAGGTTGCCATTCAAATCAGCATTCTTCTTCTCCAACTCGCTGAGCTTAGTAGTTGGAGAAGAAGAGGGGGTAACAGCAGATGAATTCCAAATAATCTCAATAACAAAAACTACTATTTTTTATTTTATTTTTTAAAGCAAATGAATTGTCTCCTCCCTTTGTTTTTCCAAGGAAAGACTTGATAAGGTATCAAGGTCACCAGTCTGATGGATATGATCAACCAATTTGACATAAGCAGACATGCTTGACAAGAAGTTTTTCTTTAGCAGGTTAGACACACCTATATCTTTTACAAGGTTGGGCTTGTCAGCCTTAGGATCAACCCTTCGCCCAGGCAGATGACTATTTTGCCTTTTTAGCCGCCGCCATCCTCACTTCCAAAGGAGTCAACGATGCTTAATCAACTATACGCTTGATTGCTTGTGACTTAACAACTGGATAGCAATGGTTAGGCAGATAAGCAGACTACCCAGTTTGTTCTTCATCTCTTGTCCAGTGTAGACGACTCGAACTTCGAGAGGAATGTCAGCATCTCTTTGCCTCTAGGTAGGGAACTGGTTTGCGAGTGACCTCTTGATTCGGCATATCACAGTTTCTGAGCTTGTCAGCAGAAGACTTAAGTGGAACGTCCCGAATGTTGCACATACACCAACCTTCTTGCTATCTACGCCCATGAGATGCTTGGGCACATGATGTGGGAACAACTCATACTTGAATCTTCTATGCATAAGGAAGTCTTGGCTTCTTCTTCAGTTGAGACACATCCTTCACCCATGAAGTCCCAGCTTTATCTCTTGAAGACTTGACGTCAGCCTTCCTTTTTAGGGGTTCAGTAGAACACTCCTCATGTCTAGCAGGCAGATCATCAAACTATGGACCATTATGATTCCACCTCTTAACATCTTGGCAGGGGGTAGAGCACCAGTTTTCTCCCGATCCTAGCTCAACAACCAGCGCCACTCAAGAAACTTAGCTAGAATGCTTAGAGCTCGGCCGACCTTAACCATGTTCGACCCAAGGTCCAGTCTCTTGCAAATGTCATTCTCTGCAAGTAGAATACAAAAATTTAGTCAATCACACTTCAAGAAATTCAAATAAAAATGAAGCATATGCAAAACAACAATATGACGTATCGTCGTAGTAAGTGATGGAAACAAGTAGACCATCACCAACATTGCCTTCTCATTGTTCGCTGACTTCCAGCACATCATCATGCTATACATGATCTCATTGGCTGAAATTGTCAAACAGCTTGACCTTGCATACATGGACATACTTCTCGTATTGCCCCACTTTGAAGAAGTAGAAGAACTCTCACACCGTCAACTCTAACTTGAAGAAACAGCTCAAATTCTCAAAGCACATGATGGCCCGGTAGACGTTCGGATTACATTGACTTGGAGCACACTCCATGGTGCAGAACACTACTCTGAAGAACCTTGATAGGGGGAACGTGAAGCCCAAGGAAAATAAAGGGTTTGAAAGGTGATGATTCTAGCACATGGATCATTCGCATCCACAGAAGGTGCATCATCAGTCGAAGATTCCACCAGCCTAACTTCACGTAATCAGGAATGACAGAAGCATAAGAGGCCACTTTTGGAATTGAGCTTTAAACATAATGCGGTGGAGATTGGTCACAAATCTCTTCTTATGCACTTTTGGAGCCTCCTTATAGATACTAAGGCACTTGAGAGATTGGTGATCGGCTACCATCCTAGAAAGACATGATCAATAAACAGCTCCAAAAAGAGGAGAAAATTAGAAGTCAGATAGCATGTCAAAAACCTATAATTGCGGTTCAAAAAAAAAATTTGGCCTGAGCTGCAAGGCAAGCCATGGAGTAGCTCGAGCAGAAGGCCCAAATTGTAGCGAGCCTCATTGTGAAAGAAAAAAATGGACCGCCGTTGCAACCGACAATCACCAAGGCAGCAGATGCCGTTGCTACCATCGCCGTAGCAATACATATGAAGCAACCCAACTACCGAACCGCAGCAAAGCTACAGTCCAAGAGCTCTGCTCGCGACACGCCGGCTGAAAAAGTAGCTAAGTTTCCATCATCGCACAAAGCTGCACGATCACAATTCACCAATCCATCCATCCTGTCACTAGTCATTGACGCTATCACGACGACAATCAAGTGAGCCCACCGAAACAGTCCTCATTGCTAAGAAGAAAAGACGAAGAAAAAAATGTGTGCTTGACTTACCTTGGGATGCACAACAACTCCTCTCTTCGACAAGTAGTACAAATTCTCCAAGATCTCTCTCAAGTTAGAAAATAGTGAAGACAAGTTCACGATTTGAAGGAGAGTGAATAGGAGCCTTGTATTTATGAAGGTTGGGTATCCTAGGTAAAAAAGGAATCACAAGCCTATTCCTATTGAGAGCCCAACTCCAAGGAAAGTCAAAAGCCCACTTCAATTGGGAGCCCAATCTGCAAAAGGAGTCCAATTCAAAGAAGAAAATCTAGATACAGTTGGAAAGCTCGAAGAATAATTTCATCTCCTACATGCCACACAAGCACCATGCAAAATCTGGGAGGTCATTTGTGGGAGCAAATAATTCAACTTCCAATCACAAGATGCCACATGGACAAGAAGAATATCTCATGGGTTAATTAATAAAACTCATTTATTTGGTAATTAATTGATACTAAAATTAGGGATATTATCTTTATTTAAAAGAGAATATTACCAATTAAGATATTATTCTAATTTGGAGATATCTTCATCAAATTAGGAGATTTGATCCCAATCAAATCCCTAATGGACTCAATCTCTACAATTTGGGGAAAGAATAAACTCCTTCCAAATAAGAGTTTATTGTTTGAAAAACCCTAGATGCCTAGAGCCCTATAAATACATGGCTTCATTCAACACACTCAAGTTAACTCTAAACCTAGCTTCGACTCCGAAACTCTGCAAAAATACCTAAAATCTCTGCTCCTCTCTCTCTCTAGACGACGGCATCCCTAGTTGTTGGCTCCTCCATATTTGTTTCTCCACACAGCTCCGGCCACCTAGTTCTCACCATAGAGAAAACTTCGTACCCTTTTTTAGCTATTATTTCACCTGGATACAATTAAACTAACTTAGGCATCGGAGGGCCTTTGGCCAAAATCCCCCAGGTGTGGTCTATTTACTCCTGTATTTTTTACAAGAACATAAAAAGAGAGAGAACAAAGTTCAAAGGGCAAAGGATCTAGAAGTAGATATTCTCTCATGAGAATATTTGCACAAACAATTGGCATTAAACTTTACATGTTTACTTATACTATATTAATCTTTGTACATATCACTCATTTATTTTTTTCATTCAGGTTGGTGGGCATGCTGTTGTTTTGGGTTTTGTAGGGGCACCTTGCACAATTGTTACATACAAGCTCCATTTGGTTCATGGAACGGATTTGAGGGGATATTACTTCCTATGTCATTTCCCAAGGCATGGGAAATGGAAGATTCCTTTTTCATGGTTGGTAATGCTACCAAATTAACCAGGAGATATCACTTTATTTCCTTTCACATGTTTGTTTTGAGTAGGAATGGAAAACAAAGTGTGTATAAGTTTTCAATTATACCGATATTAAATCAAATAAAAAATAATGCATTTAGTGAGATATTGTAATTCTAAATTGTTGATAGGGACAGAATGATTATAAAAAATGTGCATTTAATGCTGGCCCATTTTTCCAAAGTTTCCCATATGAAAGGAAAATGAAACCCAAGGGAGGAGGAGGAGGGTTACATTTTCCCTATATTTTCCTATGTGCCTGGCGGCCATTTATCATGCCTAGACTTACAAAACATGGGAAAACAATTGATTTCCCATCCACAAACCTCCTTTCCCATGAACTAAAATGCATCCATATAGTAGAAGGGGGTACAACTTCCACATATAAAACGATAAGGAGCATGTGCCCATAAAGAAACACACTTCCTCTTCCTCATGCTTTCCTCTTTCCAAAAGACTTTGGTTCTCCTACTCCTAATTTCTCCATGGATCATGCTTTCTATTTAATCCACCATATTATGTTCTCCCAACTTATTATTTTCAGTTTATCTCATCCCTCTTTTTCTAACCCAATCTCTCTCTGAAAAGCTCACAGTTTTTCTTTTTTGATCTTTGTCTTTGAGATTGATGGTGACCAAGAGGAGATGAGCATGAGAATTTGAAAAGGTAATTAGATTTATGAATTTTTCTTTATATTTTTTCCTATCTAACAAACTATTTTTTCCCACCCTAAACCCTATATGTTGGTCTCTGTTGAGTTTTGTTCTTGCTTTTCCTTTCTCAGATTGTTGTTGGGGCTTGGCCTTTATCTTTTGTTAGGCCATCCCCAATAGGGGCTCTATTTGGGGCTCAATCACCACAAAGCTCTAATATATACAAACTTTCTTTAAATAGGCATCCCCAATGGTGCAAATTTGGGGCTCTAAAATTTGAAGCACAACCGGAGCAGTAGCTAAATGTATGTGCATGGTTGAAGCCCTTGAAACCAAGTGGGTCCCGCCAATTAAAAAAGTTGTAGCCTACTTTTTTCTGTTTTCTCACCTGCCTTGCGATTGTACAAGGGGACTTGCCAATTATTTCTTTTATCAACAGCATGCTAAACCAATGTTGAAAAAGCTGTGTAAAATAAACAAACAGCATGCTAAGCCAATTATTCCAAATCTTGTCCAAAATTTGAATTTTTTTTTTTGTTGAAATGTGTTCACCCAAAAAAAAAATAACATAACATAAACAAACATTAAAGTAAAATAATTAACCAAAAAAAAAGACCATGTAAATCAAATTACATCATAAAAAAATATAGAGTCCTGCCATGAATATAGAGCCTCTCATTATGAGAGTGATTCCTTTAGAGCCCCAAAGATTCCATCGGAGCTCTAAATGAGGCTCTATAAACCATTTTTAGAGCCCCAACCATTGGGGATGACCTTAGGTTGTTTTGTTGAATGTTAGAAGCTATATGACTATGTATGGACCTAAATATAATTTTTGTTTTTTATGATTCATGTACTTTTGTTTTGTTAGAATGAAATTATTATGTTTAAACCAAAAAGAATGAATGAGCAATTTCTTTTTCCTTTGGTATCAAAAGCTTTCATTGTATACTAAAGAAGGGGCCTCACTATTAATTTATTGCCTTGGGCCACTCAAAAGTCAGGGCCGAGCCTGGCAATATCAGATAATTTTTTGTGACTGAAGAGATTCAAAGGTTTGTTATGGAAACATCTTCGAACTCCCTTGCCGCTAGTTTTATTCAAAACTTGGCCTGCAATATGACCATTGATTCATTCAGTTGTAGGCAATCGCCAAAATCTTTTTTAGCGTGGACTTCTGTGTGGAACTAAAAGTTGGACGATATTAAGCCCGTGGCAATTGGCCCCATCCAAAAGAAAAATCCCAGCTTAGCACTTGTCAATTGGTTGAGACTTAGTCCTTACCCCAAAAATTTACTGGCTCATATTTTCGTTCAAATGAAAAAATTCTCAAATGATTGCCAACTTCTACTCTATTCTATATGGACTGACAAAGGAATTTATGGCTTTGATTTTGTTGTGATTTATTTTCAATTCTCAGCTGTGTATAATTCTGAAACTAACTCAATACATTCAGGGTGGTGAGGTTTGCAGGGCCCAGGGGACACATTCTCAACCTAGGGCATGGTGTTCTTGTACGGACACCTGAAGAAGCTGTCAGACATTTCTTCGAAGTTGCAAGAAGCTTGAATTATGATACGCCTCTTCAAAGTTCAAACCTCAAAGAAAATGGTAGTTCAGTGATATAATTTAGTTCGAGAAACGGTTTTGACAAATCGGCTATTGGTTGAGAGTTCAAATCAAATTCTGGAAGCGTCATGCTCGATTGCTCTTTACCTCTTTTAGATGAGGGTTCACAGGAGCTCGAAGGTTCGAGCATGCTTTGAGGGTAAGCTTCCTTGTCATATTCAATGGTTTTGTAATAATGATGGCTGGGATGAAGAGATGAATTTGTTCATGTTGTAAGTTGTAGGGGTAGTTATCCTTTGTGCTTATCTGTTATAATAGCTAGAGCCTAGAGGGCTGTCACTTATGTTCTTGTTTAGGGGTGTTGCAGAGTCATGTGTATCTAATCAAAACTTTATGCTAATCCATTCTAATTAAAGGGGTGCTAAGCTAAGCTACATCATGCTCCATCAATTCTCTAGATTTGCATCTATGGATACATCATTGATTATCAATTCTAGCAAGTTCAACGACTAATTCATTCTCCGTTCTCCTTCGTCTTATAAAGTTTCTAGATTTTGAATGTTCTCATTGTTAGAATACGAGTTTACATGCGTCTTTCATTTTGTTGGAACATACACAGAATTCGTAATACCACATCGGCATACCATGTGAGGTGTTTACCGTTACAAACATTTCTCCATTTCTAAGCTTGAAGGTCAATGTTTCTACTTGTTGGTGCTGCTAGCCTTCGCTTAGGCACTAATTGGCCCGTAAAATCCTTAAATTATGTTAGTAAATTATGTTAGTTAATTATGTTTCCACTTAGGGGCGAGCTAATTATCTTATTCTTCTGTTGGTATGACTTAATGGGATCCGGATGGATGAACTTTATCATGTCACTGGATCGATGGCCTTTGTTGGAGCCTGCGTTACGTACTGTGACTCTCTAGGTGATGGCCGGTTTAGGCTTTTCTACCAGGCAGAACAAACCATTGTGATACCAAAAGGAAAATATATAGTTGGTCCACTTGAATTTCCCAGACATTGAGGTTGAAGCAACAGTGCAGTCTTCAGAAATGAAGTCGATAACTGTGTCACCACCAGCAATGGTAACTCCATAATCAACGTCGAGAAGATGACCCGCGTGATGGGAGAATGCCCTGGTTTAGGATCGAGAGTTGGCTTGGTTTTCACACACCCTCTCTACTGTGGTTTCTGAGGGCATTATTTTGCCCATCACCTTTAAAGGGTTGCCGAAAGACCAATCCCTTGAAAGTTTCGATATTGAATGCCCAGTACATGAACATTATGGGCACGACCATGTACCCTAGTATTGTCAATCTTGAGTGTAGCAATGCACCACCAGATACATGCAAGGATACAAAATTTAGTGACTTTGAGATTGAGCCTAGATTACAAAGACAACCGGACCACCGAGGCAACCCCTTCTACATGCATAAACAAAGAAAGGACAAAGGGCATAATACAACAAACTGCATTTAATATAAGCCAACAGAAAGCACCAGCACATCACAAAATCCCAACAGAATACAAGCCAGCTTACCAGACTTCATTAGCTTATAGAAGACTGTCTTTGTTCTTGGAAGGAAAGATCACGGAGAATCCTATGAGTTCAAGAGCTTGTAGATAAAAACGAATTCAATAAAAGCCTACAGCTCAATAAGCTGAGAGTTGATTCAAATATATTCAGTGGACCAGATAATGCATAACCACGCCAATGTTTTCAGTGGGCCATTAAATAATGGATCAAACTACTACATATAAAACCTAATCCCTGACACTTGAACACAAATTAAAAGAAAACACAACTAAATGCCCTAGTTCCCCCATCCTTAATCTCTCCTATCTCTATGAGCCCTTGGGCCTAAATTTTAGAGAAATCCCTATCACCTAGGAATCCCCTACCATAAACTGAAACCACAAACCAGGCAGAAAAATGACAGGATATAAAAGAAAATGCATATAACATGACAGAAAAGTAATAGACTTGGATGGCTATGTAACAAAGAGTAAGCCAAATAGTCTCATTTCCCCTTTAAATTGAAGAAGCCCAGTTCATGGACATGTCAACATTTTGTTTCCATAACTATAGATTACAGAGCCTCACATGACAGTAGTCTAAAAAAGGAAAAAATGAAAAACTATATGTTGCCATCGATTTTACTGCTGAATTCAGGGTCAAGCAATATGAGAAAAACATTCGCATAAATAATTTTGTCAATTCACATACAAAACTCAAGTAGGAAATCGAGAAGTACCGGTTGCATCTTAGGATAAAAGAATAAGGCACAGTAACATAGTGTTCAAGTCCAAGCAGGCAAGCAATAAGCTGTTTCTATGCTCAGAGGATGCTTAAAGATAGATGACCAAATAGCGGAACTGCAGAAAATTGCAAAAGGGAAATCATAAAGAAGGGCAATTGTCATAACTAAATGCAGTCAGATATGAATCAAACTAATCCACAAGGAAGTCTGTAAAATCCAAAAGGAAAACGCACAAGAACACAGATGAAAATTTATATGTCAAGATATACCATCATAATTCGAACAATCAATTAAGCCATGCTTCATCAGCCAGGAAATATATCAAATGAGCAAAGCTAGAATTATAGCAACGTTTGCCAACCGGATGACAAGTGACACTAGACATCGATTTTCTTTCTGTACTACAACGTTTTCCAAACATAACCTGGAAAAAACAAGCCAGAACTAGTGTTTATTATTTTCGGCTGCACTCTCTTCCTTCCCAAGAGCAACCACCACTTTCTTCAAGATAGCTTCAATTGATTGGTGAGAGTTCTCCACAGCCTTTGAAATAGGTTGCCACTTTTCACCATGCTTTGGTTCTGCCGCTTCACACCTTTTCAGTACATCCTTTTGGTTCTCCTCAGTCCCATGTTGAAGTTCAAATTTGTAGTATAAAGCCCAGAAATCCCCAATATCTGGAGCAAGTGTCACTGCCCTGTTTAGCCAATTCCTAGCTTTGTCAACCTTCCTATCATGCCAAAATAACTTAGCCACAGCAGCAATGACATGGGGATCATGATCACATTTCTTGAGGGCATCCATACTCTTGGTCTTCCGTTGGGGACGGGGTACCATCTCAATAGATGCAGCCCACAAGATACCACTATTGGGACACTCCTGCAAAGCCTTTGCCATCAAAATATCAGCTTCCTTCTTATTACCATGCCTCAATTCAGCTCGAACAGCAGCAAGCCACAATTCAGGATTCTGAGGATTCTTCTTCCTGCCCATCGTGAGAACTGCACGAGCTTTACTCAGCCCAACCATCTTCTCTTCCAGATTAGCACGAGAAAGCCAGAGTGGAATAGAATTGGAGCAGTGCTTCAGACCTGAGTCATAAGCCTCCTTGGCTTTTTCCAAATGACCAAGCCGTTCCTCTAGTTGTCCAAGCATCAACCACAATTTAAAGAAGCTAGCGTACCGCTTCAATCCCTCATCAAGTAACTTCCTCTCCTCATCAAGGTTCCCTAACTCTCTCTCAACAATTGCTGATTTCATCCAAACTTTTTCCGTGCCTCCCCTTTCTCGGGCTTTGGCAAGAAGCATTCTAGCTCTCTCAGGTTCATTGTTCTCGAATTCAAGTTTAAATGCAGCAAGCCAAATTTCTTCAGAATTGGGTATAGCAGCATAAGCTTCTTGGAGGATGGCACGGGCAGCAGGCACATCCCCAGCAAGCCACTTCTCCTTAGCTCCCATAAGCCACAAGACTTCAGCTTGTGGTCGATATGTCACCGCTTTACGAAGCAAAGCATCAAGAGATTCCCGAGTCCCATGGCTCTTTTCAAGTTGTGCAGCTTTGAGCCATATGCTCTTCTTGGTTAAGAACACAGTAAGTGCGTGAGCATAAATAGCTCTGGCTGTCTCAATCGAACCCCTTTTCTTGCATTCCTCTGCATCAGCAACCCATGTGCGCTTTCTATCCTCTTCCTCCACACCAATCCCAATTGTGTTCCGAATGATTGCTTGGCATGTTGCAACAGACCCTGCACGCTCAGCAGCTTCAGCCTCCCTCATCCACGCTTCTCTATCAATTGCTAATCCTTCCCTTTGCAAGGCCCTTATACCTCTTTCAATAATCTTCCCAACCATGGACGTATTTCCGTTAGCTTCTTCTAACTTGGCCGCAGTGATCCAAATGGCTGGCTCCTTTGATAGCTTTTCTCTTGCCTTATTGAGGACCTTCTTAGCATTATCATAAGTTTCCAATCTTGCAAGTGCAAGCCACAATTCAATGTGCAAGGGGCAACACTCCACGGCCCTGTGAAGCAGAAGTCTTGCATCTTCCTCATTTGCCAGCTCCACAACCGCCTTCCACAGCCTAACAGAATCAGGAATGTGTTCCAACCCTTTCCTCAACACTCTGCTCCTATTCAAATCGTCATGCTCTAGTTTTGCAGCCTGCATCCACAACTTCACCGAATTGGGTATCGTCTTGACACCCTTGGCAATCACAGCCTTAGCTTCATCCGGGTTAGCAAGCCTACACGCCTCTAACCACACATCCTCACTCTTGGGACACTCCTCACACCCTTTCTGAATCAACTGCCTGGCTGCTTGAATCTTCCCAGCCACCTCCTCTAGCCTTGCAGCCGCAATCCAACCAGGTGGGTGCTTCGGATTCGTCTGTGTTACACTCTTGAGCAACAATCTGGCCTTTTTAATATCAGAAATCTCAGCATCACTAGTAATCTTCATACTCTTAAGATCAGTAAGGTACCCTTTTGGGTCCACAACCGTCAGCCCAGAAACAGAATCAGAAAGCCTATCTAATTTCAATGACAACACAGTACCTCTACCCTCACCTACGGCGGTCAAATCTGTAACCGGAGTTTGGGACCATGGCGTCTCCGTACCACTAGCTGCCCGACTCTTGGGGTCCAAAGCCGTAACATGCTCCTTCTCCTGTCTCGCCTTCTCTAAAAGCGTATCGGGCACCGGCACAAAGCTCTCGAATCTCTTCTTCTTGTTCCTCAATGAATAGTCTCCAATTTCGGGTATGCTCTCCCATTCCTGAGCAGACACGGTGTACAACTTTCTCTTCAAATTTGCAAACTGCTCCGTGATCTTCGGGTTCGAAGCTCTGTACTTCTCAATCTCTTCTTTCAACCGAGCTTCTCTCCGGTCTTTTCTCCTCGAGTCCATTCTCGTATCAATAGCTTCCCAAACCGCATCGGCCTCCTTATCCTCATCATCGTACTCAGCCGATGCAAACAACCCAACATCATTCCCTTCGAATTCATCAAACTTCTGATTCTCATCATACCCTTTATCCTCTCCTTCATCTTCTTCCTCTTCCTCAGGCTTTCCACGACCGCGGCCAACCCCGGGCGGGGCAGCAGCAGCAGCAGCGCCACCGATTGTCGTGGCCGACCTATCGGGCAGGTCGGGGGCGGCCCGGGCGGGCCCGATATCGGATCGTGTGGTGAACCCAGTGGCACCACGGCCGAGCCCAGCGACATAATTTGGGGGAGGCTTGGAGTTGAGGAACTCGAGGCGGGGTTTGGGGACGTTGGGCGGTTGGGTGCCGCCGAACAAGGGGATGTGGAGGGTCAGGGTTGAGAGGGGTCTGATGCCGAGGTCGGAGAGGAGGGTGGATCCGGTTTGGGTCAGTATTTGGAGGCTTTGAGAGATGAATAGGCGCTGCTCTGAGATGGGTATCTGGGATTTTTGTTCGATTTGGAGCTTTAGGGTTTGGAGGGTGGTGGTCTTCGGGTTTAGATTTAGGGTTAGGGTTTTGTGGTTGGGGGATGTGATGAACACCATGGCGTCTGGTTCTGTGAAAGAAACCGTTAAGGATTTTTCTCAGTTAGAAGAAAGGCAGCCGATATTGAATAAATCGTAATTAAACAGTAGTTGGGATTCAGACCAAAAAAAACAGTGAGTTGGGAGAACTCCGAGTTAAGTCGGTTAGGGACGATGGGCCTAAATTCGAGTTTAGATGTCGGCCTAGATCAACAGGAGCCGTCTCAAACAAATGGCACCCCAAGACCAAATTCAGGCCTATTGCAACATCTTTATGAGTCATAGTCACAAAGTTCTCTCCCCCAAAAAAAAAGGAGCTGATTTTCACACTCCCCTTTTTTTCACTTACATTTTCTTTTGCTTTTAAATACTTTTTAATCAATTTTATTCATTCTCTTTCCCGTACCTTACATTAATTTCTTTTTTACTTCACTTTTATATTATTTCTCTTTCTTTATACTTAATTTCCTAACTTACACTCCATTTTCAATAGTAAGAGCATTTCCAGCAGCTAAGGTGGGTTCGGCCATGGGTGGGGGTTAGGGTCCAAAAAGTGTTTCCAGCAACAAAGGCTACCCTAGGTAGGAGGGGGCCACGAGACTAGGCTGGCCTAAGGTGGAGTTCAACCCACGCGCGAGACCAAGTTTTGGGTGATGTCATCGCTGACGCCAGTCAAGGCCAACCTAGAGTTCAGATTTTTTACCATTGGCTCATGCATTGCACACGCCAATGTTAAAAAAATTGCACGCCTTCGCACAATTTCCGCCAATGGCTAGCAGCCACGTGGCATCGTCTGGGTGCTCCAATTGCTTTTTGTCCTCCAATCCAACGACAACCAATATTTATGCAATAAAAAAATATAAATATTTTGAAATATTTTTTAAAAAAACCCATAAATTAATTTTAAATTTTTTTCTATAAATACCAACCAATACTCTTCACTTTTAACACCAAATCCTCATACATTTTCTTCTCATTCAACTATTATTCACTTTCTACTTGATTTTTTTTTCACTTTCAAATTTTATTTTTCTCTATCATATTATGGCTTCTTCTATTGAAACCGGAGGGGCATAGAGCATCATGGAAGATGTTTTGTTGTGTGAGTGTTGGGTCCAAATTAGTTCATTGTCCCGTCTCGGGCAATGAGATGAAATTCTGTTATATGTGGAAAAATTCTGAAATCTCGAGCTTCGCTTTTTGTAAAAGCCGTTATAGGTCCCTGAGTGTAGGTCTATGTAGGTAGTCCTGGTGTACAGAGTTTCGACTGCATCACAAAATCTCACCAAGCTCTCCAAAGCAGTGGACTTCCCCATCCGGCAATCTCGTCCACCTGATTAGCAGATGACCCATATGCTAATATTTGTATAACAACTGTGAACTTTTTCTCGAGAAGAAGTCCCAAATTTCCAGCAACATTTTTCTTTTTAACAAAGTATCCATCATAATTGCAAATATCATGCATGACTTTATTGAACAAACGAGGTTGCATTCTATATCACACTTGAAAATGAACATTATAGTACAAAGAAATTGGGATAAAATAATCTTCCAGAAGATTCTTACTTCGAGAATGTTTATGTCTGTCCACATTCGGGCCACGGCCTTCTTGTGAACCACGGGGGCTCTGATTTTCTTCATTAAGCAAAGCCACTGCTATGACAATTGGCTGATCTAGTTCTCTCTGCATCCTTTTGCCTGCAGCTCTTCTACGCCTTCTTTCTCTAGTTTCTCGCTCTTGCTTCTCCAAAACCTCGTTCATGTCTGCCATTGAGAATGAAGTATGAATTCTAAAATTTGAGAAATGAAAATATAGAGAAGATCTGGTGTGAGATGTATGAGCTGAGCCTCTGGTTTTATAAAAAAATTTAGGCCAATAGAGATGACACGTGGCACAATTTTAGAGGGTAAAAATCTTATCTGAATTTTGAAATTTATCTGAATTTTGAATTTTGAAATGTATCTGAAATTTGAATTTTGAAATTTAATAATTTGAATTTTGAAATTTATCTGAAATTTAAAACTGAAAATCTTATCCGAAAATTTTATCCGATTATGAGATATGAATAGTATTGACACATAGGAACCCAAAAATCTTATCCGAAAATATTATCCAAATTAATTGTTTTGGTAAAAAAATTTGTGAAAACAATAAAAAAATGAATAGTATTTGCCATTTGTCATGGCAATTGGTGGAAACACATTTAGCTTTTTGCAAGGGCAGCCACTATTTTAGTGAATAGTAGCTGCCCTAGCCCCCCTTGCCATGGCAAAGGACAAACTGTTGGAAGTGTTTCTAAAGGGAAAAAAAATTAATTAATTTCTTACTCGATTAAAAGAAAGAAAAAAACTAAAAATGGAGTGCAAGTTGGAAAATCATGTATAAAGAAAAAGAACAAATATAAAAGTGAAGTAAAAAGAAATTAATGTAAGGTAAGGATAGAATAAGAAAGAGAATGAACAAAATTGATTAAAAATTATTAAAAAGCAAAAGGGAGTGTAAGTGGAGACAAGGGGAGTGGGGAAATCATATCCAAAAAAAAGGCTTAATTGCTATAGTGCACCTTGAAACATTGGTTAAATTCCACTTTACTCTCTTAAAGTCAAAGTGACCCACTTTGCCCTCTTGACCAAGGTTTGATGTTTTACATTGCCCCATATCATCAACTTCATCCAAAAGTCAATTAAGTTTGATGACGTGGTAGAGGTGTTTTAGTAATTTTGTGCACCTAAGTCATTTACTCACCAATTTGAGTGGGTGATGTGGCAAAGTGGAGCCCACCTCCAGCATAGATTGAAAAATAATAAAACATTATTTACTTTAAAAAATTAAAATACAAACATAAAATTTAAAACTTTAAAAATTGAAATTTCTCTCTCTCTCTCTCTCTCTCTCTCTCTCTCTCTCTCTCCCTTGACCTTTTCTTCTTCTTCTTCAACCTGATGAGACTATGTAACGCACTCTCTGACACGTCTTCATGGCCAACCCAACTAAAGCTTTAACCCAACCCTAACTACTCCAAACCATAACCCAGCCTCTTAACCCCTGCCAAAACCCCACAACTCCAACCCCTTAAACCCTACATTCCCTATCTCGCGCAGTTCATCCTCTTCTTCATCTTCAGCTCCAAAGCCCTAGCAAACAAGCCCAGCGCTCTCCTCTCATTCTTCCAATGGGCCCAGGCCCACGCTCCTTCCTTAACCCAAACCCCTCACCCCTCCTTGACCTCCTTCACCCTCTCCTCTGCCACCACAAGTACCTCGACACCAACACCCTGCTTGTCCAATTCATCATCTTCAATAGCCAAAACGAGCTCCTCTTGCTTCTTTTGCACTCAGCTCTAGGTTATGCGAGTGAGGGGCTAGAGGGATGGGTCTAGGTGGGTTGCGATGGGGACATGGGGGAGCATAAAAGAAATCGACAGAAGGGGTGGGGGATGAGAAGGTTTCTAGAGAAGAAATGAGGGCTAGATTTGGGTTAGTGGGTTTCAGGTTTTTTGTTTTTTTGAAAATTAGCAATTTATTTTCCTTCAATTGTTTCTAAAATAATATTTTTAATGATTGAACAAAAATTCATTTTTTAATTAATTTTTTTTATCCATGCTGGAGGTGGGCTCCACTTTCCCACATCACCAACTTAAATTGGTGAGTAAATGACCTAGATGCACAAAATTACTAAAACAACCAGGCCATGTCATCAAACTTACGAACTTTTGGATGGAGTTAATGGTAATGGGTGAAGGAAACATGCATCTAATGCTTAGGAAATGAACTTTAGCCACAACCTATACAATAAAAACATTCTAAATGATGAATTCATTTTTTTTACACTAGTTGAGCTAAACCTTTTCATTTTAAACCAAGTATCTTAGCCTAGTCTCTTTGAATACAAATAGAAAAAGGAAAAAGGGAATAGATCTTTACCCTTAGTGACCTTTTCTTGATTTCTCAAGAATGAATACCTTTGTTGGAAATGCCTTTTGTTTCTATTGATTTTGACTCCTTCACCCTAAGGCTCCAAGATTAGAGTCATTTACCTCACCACACCAAATGCTCCTAGAGATGAAGAGAAGGCAATCAAGAAGTATGGATGGTAGTTTACTTCTGGATTGGACCAATTTTTGGTCTATGGAAGATGAGATACAAAGATGATCACTCATCAACCAAAGTAGGAAACCAAAAAACCCTAGCTAGGTTTTTTCAAACACTTAGCTTATATTGGACAACACAAAAGGCAATTGGGTAGGTATTTGGGGCTCTATTTGGTCCATGTGTCGTGTCATCTTATGCCACTTATCCCTTAGGCCCAATAGCCTTTTGGGCTATTTTGTCCCTTTCATTTTAAATCATATTTAAAAGTCCAATCCAATATTTCTATATGTTAATATTAATTCCATAATTAATATTTGGGCTAATGACAAAACACATCCTTGATGTTTGGGGTCATTCTCAATATGGGCCCCCGACTTTCAAATTCATAAATTTACACCATGTGGTTTTTCATATATGACCAATTTAAGCCTTATGTTAAGTCAACGCTTAGTCAGACGTTAACTGCTGACATGTCAATTATAGGACCTACCCACTATCCAATCCCTAATTTTTTTTTAAAATAAAATGATAAAATAACATAAAATTAAAAAAATAACTTTAAAAAAAAGTCTACCCAGATGCATAACTTTCCCACCCCTTCTCCGACACAGGTTCCCCACCCTCTCTAACGCACATTGTTCCCACCCCTATCACCGACGCACAACCGCACCCACTCCATGAAGGAAGTTGAGGTTCCACCCTAAAACCAACTGGCAATGGGGGAAGTAGCCCAACTCCTTATAAACCCAAGCTCCTTAACATTTTAATGTGGGACAAACACTCTCAACATGCCTCGACACGTGTGGTGAACTTTCAAGTCTAACATGTGGACAACACATATTGGGTGACGTGGAGCATGTGTGGTGGTTGGGCCAAATACACGAAGTCTTGCTTTGATACCATGAAGGAGTTGAGCTACTCTCCCCATTGCCAATTAGTTTTAAGGTGGAACCTCAACTTCCTTCATGGTATTAGAGCAGGTTAGCCCATGTGTGAAAGCTCAACGGCCACACGTGCTCCACGTCACCCAATATGTGTTGTCCACGTGTTAGGCTTGAAAATTTGCCACACGTGCAGGGGCATGTGAGAATGTGAATGTAAAGAGTCCCACATTGGAGAGTTAAGAAACCTAACAAGGGTTTATAAGGAGTTGGGTTACTCCCCCTATTGCCTATTGATTTTAGGGTGGAACCTCGACTTCCTTCACCCCATCCCCTTCCCTCTCTTCGTCCTTGTCTCTTTCTCCTCCCAGTTACCCTATCCCATCTTATCCAAAACAACCCCCTACCTATCTTTCTCTCTCTCGGCAGCATAGAACTCAAAAAGGAACTTTGAAATACATGACTTAAACAACAATTCCCATTTCCCTATTTTCTCAATTTCCCTTTCTTTCTATGTCTTTCTTCCACCCAATTGTGGGACTGAATTGTTGTGAATTTATGATCCATACCCCAAAACCCATCAACCCACTTGCCCCAAAACCAAGATCTCCTTCATTCCTCGTGCCCTGTGATTGATTTGGTTCCCACTGAAGAAGGTTGAAGAAGAAGAATGTAAAGAAAAAGAGAATTGGGGTTTTATGTCACACGGACCCATTTTCATGGATCACGTTCTTATGGCCTTGCGCGAGACTAAGGAGGAGAGAAGCGACCAGAATTTGAAGCCTTTTCAATTTCTTTGATGTTGCGAATCTTGGATACTTGGACTATTCCTAGATCGAGGCCGAGTTATCGGCGCTTCAGATTCCGCCATAGTACAAGTATGCCAAGGATCTTATGAAGGTTTGATTATCCGAAGTTTCAAAGGTACATGGATGACAAGGAACTTGATATGTATATGATTTTTCAAGCCATTGATGGTGCAATTGTGCATCGGTGAGAAGGGGTGGGGAACATTAGGGAGGTGTTGGGCACTTAAGGGGCTAGGATTTGGGTAGATTTTTATTTTATTTTATGTGATTTTATCATTTTATATAATAATAATATTATTTTTTAAAAATTGGTGGGTTCTACAATGGACACGTCAGCAGTTAATGTCTGAACAAATGGTTTACTTAATGGAACGCTTAAATTGGTCATATGTGAAAACCATATGGTGTAAATTGATGAAATTGAAATCGGGGGCCCATATTGAGAATGACCCCAAACATCAAGGGTGTGTTTTGTCATTAGCTCTTAATCTTTTAATTATAATTTAACTATTAAATTATAATTATAATCTTACTTAATTGATCTGGTCAAACTATTTGATTATCAATCATTGACTTGTGTCTCCTTATTTGTACCTCTAATCACATTGTTTGGGTGTGCCAATTCGTAGGTTCCCTTTAGCAAATTAGTGGGTTGACTCAACTCCTCAAGAATTAAATTCCGTAATTTAATTCTTCCTATTAATAAAGGTTAAGTGAAACCTTTTAGGACATCCACAAACCATGGTTGTCGCCTAGTAGCAAATTACAGTTATCCAAGCTAAATGAGACGTTGTGAAAGAACCTATTCAAATTGGAATGACCATGCAATTGAATCCTTCTCTTATGTCAATATTCCTTATTCACATTATTATATCATGGAATCCGATTGTCAATATCCTAATGTGAATCATTCCTTTTATATGATTATCCTGGTAAGATTTGAAGACTTCTTCTTCTAAATTTTATCCACTACTATGCGCAGAGATTTGACCAATCATATATTGGAATATTCTCTCTCATTTACTGAGAGTAGAGATTCCTTTTTGTACATTCATTTGCTTCTATGACTCTATTGAGAATCCTGATGAGCACCTTAAAGCTATGCCTAATTCAGCATGACCGTATAGTGCCTTTAAAGATTAACGACATAGCCACAAAACATCTATGATGCCTTAGGTTTAAGGATTATGTACCATTGCAATTTATGAGTTCCAGCTTGACATGTGCGTAAAGACTTCTATGTTGTAACTCATGTGTTGGATCGCGTTCAGTGTAATTATGTTTCTACAAGCACCTACACACATATCGATGTATCTCCACACTTAATGACTTGAAACCTTGTCATTCCCTATATATGGAGACGATACTGTGTGTACTGATCTTTGTGGAATATTGACGCTCAATCAATATTCCTATGACCTAGGAACATATTCAGGATTTAAGGATGATGAGAAGTCTCCATGTATGCAATCTCATTACATAGCTCTCATATAAACTTGTGTATTCCTTGGACTATGATTGTTCTACATATTGAAAGATAATATATGGTGATTTAATGTATAAAACAACATTTCTTGCCCATTGATAATTGTTTCCCTCTTTTTGGCCAACGCAGTAAACGGAAGGAACTTTTGCTCCTTCTTCTTTTGAGTGCGGAGCGTGCCACCTCCAGGCCGCGAATTTGGGCTTGAATGGAATGTGAGTAGATGGATGTGTCGCGCTTCTAACTTTTGATCAAACGATTGATCGGCCAAGCAAAGAACCTCATCTTGCCTAGGTTCTTTCACTTCCTCGGGGTTGAGGATGGCTAGGCTTCGTACATGTTTTTGTGATTTTTTGGGCTTTAAGTAAAAATAATGCAATTAAGCTAAATGTGCGTTTAAACATAAAGACAAGAATTAAAGTGTGATAAAATAAATCAAAACGATAAATAAAAGCAAGAACGAGATAAAAGTGATAAGAACGATAAACTAAAATAAACTTGAAATAAACTTAATAAAAGTGCGATGACAATGAAAGGTAAAGCAATTGAAATAAACTGAAATTTAAATGACAAGAAAATATAAATTGAAAACAAGGATTTAAATTTACACTAGGAAAAGGAAGAACTTGCTACACTAGGTGCTTGAAAAGTAAAATCTTAAGTCTAAAAAGAAAAGTGTAAGACGAAAGATAGGTTTGTCTGTCTGATGTTGTGTGTCTCTCATAAATCCATGGGATTGCATTAATGGAGATATTATGATATGCTTGATTCTTTCTTGCTTTGGAACATTCAGAATTATTATTAACCTCCTCGATTTCTTTCCTTGTGAGGCCTTCGTCATGTGCATATATATAATCCTTTGGAAATCTTGGGCTCAAATTGGTGGCTTAGGATTGGACCTCCGAGCTCTCTTAAAAGGCCATCCATATAATATATAATAGAATTCTCATATTTCAATTGCCCAAAATCCTTCAATCCAGCCCCATCAAAAGCCCCCGGCAGCATATTTGTATTTATATACTATATATATATATATATACATATATGTAAAATAGAGCAAGGAAGTTTCAATTTAAAGAGCCCAACCGCATTTTTGCAAAAAACCTAAAGACTCTAACCCAAAAATCCCACAGCTCCAGTTGAGCAAAAAACCCCAAGGCCTAACCTACGGCATCTTGGTTTTCAACCCGGCCAGATCTAGGCATTCATCCTGGCCGCATCTTGGCTTCCATCCCGGCCGCAACTTGGTTTCCATCCCAGCCGCAACTTGGCATTCATCCCGGCTGCATATTGGCTATCATCCCGGCCGCAACTAAACTCTCCAAGTTTTGGCCGCAATCGATCTCCAACCAACAACGCCCGACCTCAATCTTCCAATAAGCTCGAACGCAAGCCGGCCTTCTTCTCCAACCCCACTTTGAAACAAAGCCCAAAGCATCAATCAAGCCTCTAGTTCCAGTTGAGTGCGCTATACCCGGCTGCCTTGGAGTGCATCTCAGTTGCTTTAGCCCATCCACTGTAATTCCTAGAAATATGTCCACATATTCTAGCAACTTCGACCATAGCTTGCAAGACCTCGGAGCTCCTTTAAACCTGGCTCCAAATCTCGACCGCCAACCTCAGAATCTAAATCCCGGTCGCAGCTCGCTAATCCACATCCCGATTGCAACTCTGCCAATCCAAATTTTGCCACAGATTCACAACTCCAAATTCGGCCGCATCGAATTTCCAGCTACTACCCAGCCATATTTTGAACACAGCCCGACCTCTATCGAGCCTCGAGTTCCAGCTAGTTGAATTCCCCCAATCCGACCGCTAAACTCCAAAGTCCCGAGTTGCCAACCTTTAATATCCCGATTGTATTCTATACACCCCGTGCATTTTGTGATTTCAAAAAGTGCTAGAACTTGGTGGATTTTTGCCATCCCCAAACAATAGCATAATATGTCTTTTATCAAAGATGTCCTTAACTCTAACAATTATATAATTAGTTGGCTTTAAGGGCATATTTCTAGCAGGGACAATGTGGAACATCAAACCTTGGTGGGAAATGCTTTGATTGTAAAGGGGTAAAGTAGGATTTGACCAGGGTTTTAGGGTGCATTATAATAATTAAGCCTTCTTTTTTTCTTTTCTTTTTTTGAGTCACAAAGTAATTCCCTCCCTTCGACAAGTACTACAACTAGCCATGATGTAATATACCCCGTAAGTATTAGATTAAGCACTTAGATAGATAATAGAGAAGAATATAAGACCCAAAGAAGAAAATATGGATCGAAAAGATGAAAGAAATGACATAAACAATAGAACAAAAAAGAATATAAAAAAGAACTACAAATCTTCAAATCTAAATTTTAAAGAATAACATGGGGTATTTATAGCAAACTAAAACCTAGAGATAATAGGATAAAAATTCCTTTCTAAAACAGAAATCCTAACCCGAATAAAATAGAAATCTTACTAGAATTTAGAAAACTAGAGAATCTAGGAAACTAACAAATAAATTAGGAAACTAATCAATTTAGGTCCTATGCATTCTGCATCAAGCCATCAACAAGGGCACTTCCTCTTCCAAGGTAATTGAGAACTTGGGTCACGCAGAGGTCCAAAACCTCTAAAGTCCATCATGGCCAAATAAAGAAGAATCAACAGGGTCAATGCTTGGTTTAATGTCATCTGGCTAATCATGTCCAATGATGGATCTTGAGTCTCTGCATTTAGAATTTACTCATTTTCTCGCATTTCGCTTGATCTTAGTTGTCGTTATAATCTAATGACTTATAACATGACACATTAGCAACTATAAATTTAGTTGTATTTTATGAGAATCACCATATTTTTTTCAACAACCTAAAGTTTAATTTTGCCCTTATAATAAAAATCAAAAAAATTCAAAACTTGAAAATTAAAAAATAAAGAATAAAGAAAAACCAAACCCAGCACAAACTTCCCCCATCGGCGACCCACTGCGGCCACCCTTCTCCTGCACCAGCTTTGGTTATCGATGGCCCTACCCATCTCTTCTTTTCTTTCTATCGTCTTCTCTCTGTCAAACCTCCTTTTTCTTTTTATCAACACAACCCCATAACCTGTAGAAACCATACCCAGAAATTTTCTCACAGTAAAATAACATAAATCACATACCCAGAAACACATAAAATGACCAAATCAACACCAATTCAGAAAGGAATAGCAATCTAGTAAGAATTTTGACAAAAAAAGTTTGCACAGATCCAATTCATTAGCCAATTCAAGTAGAAATCAAAACCTAAATCATAGAGTTGAAAAGCTAAAGTATATGCTACATTCCCTTTTTTTTTTTGTTTGAAAATATGCTTTCATTAAAAAGCTAGAAAGATTGTAGCAACAAGCAACATAAAGGAGAAGAACATACAACACACTAGAACTTCTCTAAGAGAAAGAACTCAAGCAACAAAGTGCCACAAACAAACAAACATAACAATATGAAAGCTAAAAAGTAGCAATAGTTGAAACATCATAAAAGCAACAGAACTGACGTCTCAGCAGCAGAGCACTTTGGGACCTCTAGCCTTTTGAAAGCCTATACACTTGGAGAGCAGGGGAGTCCATCGTTCCCCAATACAAAAATCAGGGAGGTTGGGGGTGGTGGTGTGAGTGCAACAACGCCGATGCTGGGATGGGGTGGGTTTGGTTTCTTGTTTTGTTTTGTTTTTCTTTCATAATTTTATTGGAAGGGCAAAATTGAACTTTTAGACTTTTAAAATTAAATTAAACTTATGATAGTTGCCTATCATGTTGTAGATCATTGGATTATTATAACAGTTAAGATGAATCCAAATGTGGAAAAATGTGTGGATTCTAAATACAGAGGCTTGAGATCCCTCAATGACATTCCACAATTATCGTTATCTGAGTAATATTCCAAATATCACGCTCATACACATTAATTATCCCACGTCCTAAGTCAAATAGCTAAATGACATGATAGGTTGGTTTGCAAGTCTCGATTGGCCCAATAGATGCACACCACGTTGTCCACATCGGCGAGAAACCAGACATTCATAAGCTATATAAAAGCAAACCTCCATTAATGAAGAATGTAATTATTCATAAAACTAAGAATCTTATTCTCGAATTCTCACATTCGAAGTCTAACTTAAACATAAAAAATAAGTTCAATTAAAAGTGAAAAGATCTAGAAGACAAATGTTTTAAAATGTTAATAAGGATGAACTTTGAGCTAGCTTCGTCACTACTTGTGAGACTCAAGTAGAAAATATGCCACTATGGTAATAACTCTTGTAATAAAAAAAAATTCATTATTGTGACAGTTATACTTTTTTTTAAAATTTTTTTTTTTATTGAAAGGGGTGATAGTATACTAAACTCACGCATACTACATAAATACTAGGACTTAGATCCATAATCTTTTCTGAAGAATCAATTGATTAAAACCATTACACTAGTGGATTGTTTGATCAATTTATCTTTTCTAGAAGATAATAGTAAGCCACAAAATAAGAAGATCTAGAAGCCCACTCTGGATCCTTTTCGTCCCATCATTTAGAGAGAGAGAGAGAGAGAGAGAGAGAGGTCTCATACTTTGACTCTTTTACCCAAAGAGAAGTGCATGCCACTAAGCCACTTAAAATATACACAATCTATGAATATTCCTTGTCTTTTACAAAAAAAAAAAATCTGTATGAATATTGTCTTGTCTTGTCTCGTAGGCACACATACACAAAGAAATTCAAAGAATTAATTATCATAAATAGAAATTCCCAACTTATGAGGAGACAGGGAAGCAAATAACCCTATAACCTTCTCACGCGTAACATACACTTTCGACACATTCTCCATTGGCGACTCCTCCAAAGTCCAAACCCCTTTTTTTTCTTCCAAGATATTTAAGACAAACTCACCATTTGTTCTTTGGGTACGACTATTCTTTCCAACACAATCTTTACATCTAAACACAAAAATTAAAGAAAATTTACCAATATATAAATAAAAAGTAAACCCAAAATTTACGCAATTCTCCCCCTAAACTTTTCTTTCATTAAAAAAAAAAAAAAAAAAAACATAAAAAGGATGCTTGTACATAAATAATGCTGAAAAAACAAAAGGTCTCATATTTTCTTTTGCAGACAGCTCCACAGCTGTTACCTAGAAAGCGCCATTTGAGCCAATTAAGTAAGAGGTCGAGGTCTTGTGACGTTAAATCCTTTGCACATGTAAAAATCTCAAGTGGGTTTCTTGCTTGACAAAAAGAAAGGCCCCACTTGCCTGCTGAAATTTTTTTTTTTTTCTCATTCTCCTGTCTTTGTTTCAGATCTACAATATATTACACGGTCTCTAATAGTCTAAAGTATTGAGCAGTCAAACAAAAACCAAACCCCCCAAAAACAACCATCGGTCTGCTCCTGTTCTTCAGTTTTATGATTGGAAACAGAGAGATTTACAGAGAGATCTACAGAGAAAAGTGAGATGGGGTTGGTGGGTGTTGGAGAAACTGGAAATGGAGAAATGGGTTTGTCTAGTGTTGCATTGGGAACCAAGAACAAATACAAGAGGATGGATTCTCAGCTCCCAGATGAAGATGAAGATGCTTCACAGCACCAGCTACAAGAAAAAAGGAGCAAAAAAACCAGGAAATATGTCCTTGCTTGTGCCATTTTTGCTTCTCTCAACTCTGTTCTTCTTGGCTATGGTACATGATTTTCTCTACTACTTTTCAGTTTTTAAGGTCCTTATTATGTAGGATGTGTTAATGGATGTATCTGTAAATGTATGTATGCCTGAATATTTTTGTATGTTTGTTTGTGTGTGAAAATGGTGAGCCTTGTATGTTATAAGTTTGTTGCTGTTTGTCGGTGGCATTTTATGATCTGCTTTGTGTAGTTAATTGTTGTGCTTAATTGCTTAAAGAATCTCTTATTCCTTTCTGATTAATACCAAAACTTGCTAATAATCCTATGTGCTTTATTGGATTGTCTAATTTAGCAGCAAAGGAAAGTAAACTGGGAATTGTATACAAGACATCCAATCCAAATTCAGCCTGTTGAGCGTTCCAAATACTGTTTCTTTCTTCTTTTCTGGTTTTTTTATTTTTGGATTTTAGTGCTCAACTTTAATGTCCAACATTTAATCCCTAAATTAATTTTTTGGATCTAATACGTATGAAATCAAACTTTATTGAAAAAAATTTCACATCTGATTGGCAATTTTGTGTTCATATAGGACTTACAATGTGCAAGTGCTAATATTTTCCATGATATCTATTAATTATTCAAACTAAGTTTGATTTGGTACTTATTAGACCCAAAAATTTAATTTAGGGTGTAAAATGGGACAAATTAAAGTTTAGGTACTGAATTGGACACGTCAAAGTTCAGGTACCTAAAGTGAAATAAACCATTTGCCTTTTATTTTTCCGGGATATCAGTTCATAACATTGGAAGTAAAAGATCAAGGAGCTAGTTTTTTATATTATTATTTATGTTTCTGAGTGATTTTAGAACAAAATGTATCCCTCAGCCACGAAGTGAAAGGTGTAGTTATGTATAGTTATGCTTTCAAGTGATGCGATACTTAAAACTTAGGCTTGTTTGGTGCCTAGGATTGGATTGGATTGGATATATCACTAAATCTAAGGTATGTTGAAGGAGGAAGTGAAGGTAGAGGTGAATGATTTTAAATTTCGGGGGGGATTAGGAGGGATTAGTTATAAGCTGTTGCTATCCTACCATTTTGTGGGGATTAGATGGGATAAGTTTTCGTCTGAGTAATCCATCTTGTACCTTCAACTTGGTAATTTTTTTTTCATTCCTTCCTTAAACATGCTTTAGTTATCTAATCCAATCCAATACTAGTCACCAAACGAAGCCTTGGAGAAATTGTGGATCATCCAGTTTTCTTCCAACATTAGGAACACTTTTTTTTTCCGCTCATATTTGGTATCTTTGATAAATATTCCCCCCCTACAGAGGAACTTTGGCTGTATGTTTAATGCTGTTTGCAAATAACGCCTTGATCACTTTCAGTAAAGAAAAGTAATCAGATTTGTACTTGTTCTAAAAGTGCCCCGTTTTTTGTTTGATCAATCTGAATCTGAAGATAAGTGTTTGAATTTTCTCAATTGGCAGATGTAGGTGTCATGAGTGGAGCGATCATATTCATTCAGGAAGATTTAAAGATCACCGAGGTACAAGAAGAAGTACTTGTTGGGATTCTGAGCATTGTTTCTCTCTTCGGTAGTTTAGCTGGTGGTAAAACATCCGATATGATTGGTAGAAAGTGGACCATGGCCTTGGCTGCTGTTGTCTTTCAAGCTGGTGCAGGTGTAATGGTATTTGCTCCTTCATTTGAAATACTGATGGTTGGAAGACTCCTGGCCGGCATTGGAATTGGCTTCGGTGTCATGATTGCCCCTGTTTACATTGCTGAGATATCACCCACCATTGCCAGAGGCTCACTGACCTCCTTCCCTGAAATTTTTATAAATCTTGGAATTTTACTAGGCTACGTCTCAAACTATGCATTTTCTGGTCTTCCAGCACATATAAACTGGAGGATAATGCTTGGAGTAGGAATTCTGCCTTCGGTGTTCATTGGTTTTGCACTTTTCATAATCCCCGAGTCCCCAAGGTGGTTGGTCATTCAGAACCGTGTTGATGAGGCAAGATCAGTGTTGTTGAAAACAAATGAAAATGAAAGTGAGGTGGAGGACAGACTGAAAGAAATACTAGTAGCTGCTGACACGTCCAGTGGAGGGAAATATGAGGAGAAAAGTGTGACACGTGAACTGTTGAGTCCATCTCCTGCACTTCGCCGAATGCTTATCACTGGGTTTGGAATTCAGTGTTTCCAACAGATAACAGGAATAGACGCGACTGTCTATTACAGCCCTGAAATCTTCGGAGAAGCTGGAATTGAGGATAAAACAAATCTACTTGCCGCAACTGTTGCTGTAGGTGTCACAAAGACTGTATTTATAATGGTTGCTATTCTCCTTATTGACAAGCTTGGAAGAAAGCCCTTGCTTTATGTCAGCACTATTGGAATGACTGCTTGTTTATTCAGTTTGGCCTTTACTCTTACTTTTCTTGGGAAAGGGCAGATTGGGATTGCAATGGCAATTTTGTCAGTTTGCGGGAATGTAGCCTTCTTCTCAGTTGGAATTGGTCCTGTTTGCTGGGTTTTGACATCTGAAATCTTTCCTCTAAGGCTGCGTGCTCAGGCAGGAGCACTCGGGGCGGTGGGCAATAGGGTGTGCAGTGGCCTAGTTGCCATGTCTTTTCTCTCAGTTTCCAATGCAATTTCATTTGGTGGAACATTCTTTATCTTTTCTGTAGTTTCGGCTGTTTCAGTTGCATTTGTCTACATCTTTGTTCCAGAAACCAAAGGAAAGTCATTGGAGCAGATCGAGTTGCTTTTTCAGACTGAACAATGGCAAGGGGAAGGGGGTCAAGTGGAACTAGGAGATGTTGAGCATCTTGTGCAGAAAGGATGATTCATTCAGGAAAGCTCGTTCGATGAACAGAATCCTTCCAGTTCTTACTACCGTTCAATTGGTTTGAAAGAGGATACAAACAATTCATAATTCATAACATTCACGTCACTGATGGGACTATCTTGAGTATGAGCTTGCAGGATGTGGATTTCTGAAGAGAACCTTGCGCTTGTACAGACAGTTCTTTTCAGCCAAATAAATAAGGTAGATACCAAAGGGAGCACATTAAATGTTTGAGTTCTGTTCTTGTCAAGTTAAGAGCTATCTCTTGGGTTGCCTTACAGGTTTCACAATGAGATACGTGTATTACGTTTACAACTATTGGAAAGCGGAATCAAATTCATTTGTTCACGATCATTATTATCTAGCTGCATAATATTTCAGATCACTGAACAATATTAATACTTATAAATGATACTAGTTTTATGGTATCTCTTAAGCTTTTGGGTATAGAAGCAAGAATGTCAGCCCACAACCCTAGATGGTATCTCTTACGCAGTCTTATTGTATGTAGATTTAGGGTTATGAGCTGGTTCTGGTTGCTATGCTTCTTTGCTAGGCCAGCTTGGAGCAATTACAGGGATCCTATTTTTCTATTCTTTCCCTGCATTTTTAGGGCGGGAGTGGGAAAAATTGGGAACATCCATTGGATGCTTGTTTGGCCTGATTTGCCGGCCTTGACTAAATATGAACCCTATCGTTCACCCATATTATAATAGACTAGTAAATTTGCTCTATTGAAATCAAGTTTCAATCTCCTCTCTATAAATTCAGACTATCGCTCGTAATAAAAAAATCGATTTTGTTAAATAGGCGTTTATCAATTTTATGTCGGGTTTATTGTATAATTAATAACCCAAAAGAGATTTTGATGATTTTTTTGGTGTCAAGAAATTATGATAGTTCTTGACCAAAAAAGAAAAGAATTTATGATAGTTTATATAAGAACAATACCCAGTGGATTGAACGAAAACACATGGCTTCTCTGAGAGATTCCAAGAGGAAAAAAAAGGACAAATGCACAACTCTGGGCGGTGAGGATGAAAGTTGCAGTTTTTAGGCGCCAATATTAATAGCTATTGTCCAGCTGGCGTCATACTATAAGTGCATACCACCACCTGGCAAGTGCCAAGTGGTAGTACAACACTACAACTGGAAAGCAAAACCGTATCTATACACTGAATTTATTCTCTCGTCTTCCCCCTCATCTCTCCTACTCTCTGTTTCATATTTCTTTCTGCCGTTCTCCCTTTCAATCTTTTCGCCCTCATGGAAAAAATTCAGCACACAAATGTGCAAGTGAGAGAACTAAAGCTTCATGTAGCTGAAATCGGAAGCGGTACGTACGATCCAAAATTTCTCATACCAATTAAAAACAAAATAGCTAAGATAAATATTCACCTCACTGTTTCTTAATTCTTTCCCTGTTTTGACATGAATTATTTGTTCAGGTCCAAAGGTGGTGCTTTTCTTCCATGGATTTCCGGAAATCTGGTACACATGGAGGCATCAAATGGTTGCTGTGGCAAACAAAGGGTATAGAGCAATAGCCTTTGATCACAGGGGCTATGGACTTTCGGAGCAGCCAGCTGAACCCGAAAAGGCAACCTTGCTCGATCTTGTTGACGATGCTGTTGATCTTTTAGATTCTTTGGGCATTGACAAGGTAATTAACCCGCTAATTACGCTACTCTTTGCAAGAAAACCAATGTTATTAACTTATTAGTTAGGCAAAAAGTCACATTTAGTACACAATTTTGTCAATTTTATTTCTGTAATTTTAAATCCAACACGGACCAAAAATAATTATAGGGACCAAAAATAACTTTTTGCCGGGACGAAAACTTAAGGCTGAAGTGTTGTTCCGACTTTGTTGATTGGATCATTGGAGTGGTAGAGAAAATACAATTACTTTGACATCGAATTCACCTTTGTTTACTTTTCAAGAAAAAGAAAAGAATACGCTTGTTGAGTAGATTAGAGGTGATTACACGTTTGGTTGGATTAATGGTGTTAATGTATTAGCAAATAGCTAGCGACAGTTCAACAGCTCACAGCAAAACTCTTGATTATTCTATGAATAAGCACACTTCTTTTGTCCTCACTTTACTTTCTTTTAATGGACTTTCTTCTCATAGCGAGTTATCCTAGGAAAATTTATCGGGACCAAACATCACTACACCCACATATTATTCTAGTAAAAGACATTTTACTCTCTTGATCACCGACTGTAACTTTCTAAAATACCCTCAGTCATGAAGAACCCACAATCCAACTTCTCATTAATTCCTCACTGCACCCAACGAAACCAATTTGAGAAAATGTGTTTCAAATGATGTACTTTGGATTGATTAATTTTAATTTTTGGTCTTATGTTTTGTTGTCATATCTGATCAATTTGATGCGTTATAATGGACTTGTAACTATGTTTGGTGGGAGGGAGTGGATTGACTATATAAATTAAAATGGACAAGAGTTCTGACCGTTGTTTGGTGAACTGGGATTGGACTTGTTAAAATGGATAACAGTCCAATATAATGTGTCTTATAAGTATCACCTAAAGCGGTGGGACTCATAAGGTTGGTTTGGACTCAACTTCAATCCAATCCAAGCTGAGCCACCAAATGTGCGATAGTTAGTCTATGGTGGATTTCTGAGTTTTTTATTTTTAAATGAAGTTGAGCTATTAGGTTTGCGTTCGAACTTGGTTCACTGAAAATGCTCTGCTGGAAAATGTTTTTGTCATTAATGGTAATTTCATACTAGGGTAACAGACAACATTTGAAGTAAGTGTTGGGATCTCAAAAGAAAATTGTTGTTTCCCAAAAGCAAAATTACATTCCTCATTTTAATTATATCAAGTTTTATAGACCGCAAATTTTTGTACATTTAGTTGTTGCAGACCACTGCATCCCCTCTCTCTCAGGACCATGGCTCTTTTCTTCTTGGTGTTGTTTGATTGCTTTTGGCCCTTTGGTCCTAATTACCTGGTCCAAGTAAACTGTCAGTTTTGTTTGATTAAGACATGAGTTTACAGATCCTTAGATGCATTAGTTCCTTTCCCATTTGTTTCCTTAGCTTTAAGTCCCAATGGCTCTACCTAGAATCCCAGATCTTTTATCTATGTGAGGCTTTAGGGTTGATCTTACCTGACATATAGCCTAGAATGATCGAACTACGCAGGAAAAAAAGAAAAAAAAGCATATCATAGTTCACTTTCATCCTATTTTTCCTATGTATAAACCATTTTCAACTTTATTTGTTTGTTCAGTTGGTTATATATTTTTTGAAGAACTATTTAACAACTTGCATTCTGTGTGTATAAATACTCTATAATTATTTAGTACAAGAACTCAAAGTTCAACCTTGATTATTTGTACCAGGCTTTTATTGTAGGGAAGGATTTTGGAGCTCTGTCTGCATACCGACTAGGTGTCCTTCACCCAGAGCGGGTATCTGCAATCATAACATTAGGAACACCTTTCATTCAACCAGGTCCCTCTGTTGTCCAAAATCATCCCCTCCCAGAAGGTTTCTACATATCAAGGTGGCAGGTATATATATCTAAAACCTGCGCTTATGTGCAAAAGTGCTTCCTACAAAAGCGCACTAGTAGCAAAACGAGGCGATAATTTCTTGCCTAATTATAGGAGCCAGGGCGGGCAGAAGCAGATTTTGGCCACTTTGATGTGAAGACAGTCATAAGGAACATCTACATTCTCTTCTCTAGAAGTGAGATCCCAATAGCTGCTGCTGATCAAGAAATCATGGACTTGATTGACCCTGCTACTCCTCTGCCACCATGGTTTTCCGAGGAAGATCTCTCTGTCTATGCATCTTTATATGAGAAATCTGGATTCTGTTTTGCACTGCAAGTTCCCTATAGGTAGGTAAAATAAATTAAGACCACAAAAGTGAGTGAAGTACTCAATTCAGATGATCCTAGCTAGCCGAACTTAATAAATCTCATTAGACTCTTCCTCAATGGTGCAGAAAACTAAAAGTGGATCGCAGCTTAATTGATCCAAAAGTGTCAGCTCCATCACTGCTCATAGTGGGTGAGAAGGACTACAGCTTAAAGATGCCGGGAGTGAACAGCTACATACGGACGGGGGCAATGAAGCATCTTGTGCCCGATTTGGACGTTAAATTCATTGAGGAAGGGACTCATTTTATGCATGAACAATTTCCGGAGCAAGTTAATCAGCTAATCATTGCCTTCCTGGGCAAACATGGTGCATGATGCAGATGCCTAGTGTGGCTGAGTAACGACAATAATCCATGAGAGAAGACTAATGTCATGGATGCATGGTATATACTAAAAAGACTGGGCCTTATTAACTTCAGGTTTCTAGAATATCACTAGCAAAAGAAAGAAAGAAGATTAGTTTTTTCTTTCGTGTTTGGAATTAACAAATTACTTATTCTGTAATGTTTACCTGGATTTCACATGGGGCATCCTCCCATCCAGATTCCGGCGAGGCCCCAACGGGATTAAATTGTCCACAGCGAATTGGTATTAAATTTTGTTGAAATCTCCACGCGTGAATTTATTTATTTTATATTTTTCAAAACTCTTTTGAACTTCAATGAGTGCAGCACCCAAATATTGTAATTGGAATTATGCAAACTTCATGTTTTTCAGTTCTGATGGTGCACCACCCAAATATTGTAATTGCAATCATGTAAACCAAACTCTCATGCCATGAAAATTTTCAGTCTCACTGTCCATAGCGATTATTGTTTTAAAATTGTCATCACTTTTTACCCCAATATAAAATTTAGGGTTAACTAGATAACAGCACCCAACCTTTGGGGTCGTTTCAAATTAACACCTAACCTTAAAAATCTTGCATGTAGATACCCAATCTCACGAAAAACATGCAAATTAGACACTTCGTTAGTTAGTTAGAGTGCTTGTTAGTCAAGTTGTTTGTTTTTTAGTTTTTTTGTTGTTACTTTTTTAATTTAATTTTGTTTATATATTTGATTTTAATTTTTTTATTAATTTAAAAATAAAGAGTTTTTTTGTTAATGATTTTGTCCACGTGGAGTCCACTTCATAAAAAAATAAAACACGTGGGAAAGGCCATGTCAACACTTAGCAACTTGACTAACTGTCTAACTAACGAATTGTCTAATTTGCATGTTTTTTTTATGAGGTTAGGTATCTACATGGAAGATTTTTAAAGTTGGGTATTAATTTGAAATGACCCTCAAAGATTGTGCACTTTTATGTAGTTAACCCAAAAATTTACGTTGTTCTTATTATTTTCAAACTCTCATTACCAAAATAAAAAAAATAAAAAAAATCGTCATTCTCTTTTCCACAACTATAAAATTATAAACAAAAGATAATTTTACTCAACGCATAAATTAATTTTCCTAACCAGGCACCCCTGGTAGGGGGCACAATTTCAAGTTAACTCGACTGAATTACTCAACCTAATCATAAGAGAGTTAGGTTGAGCTAACCTAATAATGAGCAGGTCTTGAATTTAAAAAAATTATAAACCGTTATGTATGAGTTGGGTTAACCAAAACTTAAAAGTAGGTTTAATTTTACGTTAATCCAACCGAATCACCTAATCTGGTCACAAAAGTGTTGAGTTAGGTGATGTTTACCTAATAATGACGAGGTTGAAAGCAAATCCCACGACGCAGACACTCAACTCAATATACCTGGAAGCCTAAGGTGAATAAATACATACAAAAAATTCCCCCCTTACATTATCTTTCTCTCACTCCTCTTTAAATGTGAATTAGGTGAGTTAGGAGAAAATGACGATTATTTCACTAAAAAGTCAATACCTATATATATCTTATTAGTTTATTCTCTGTGGAATTGTCCCTACCTTGTTTAGTTTTCTCCGTCTACTCAGGAGTCGAGAGTCTCACACTCCCCATAGCGATTACGATTTTTATTTTAAAATTGTCTTAACTTTTGCTCCACTATAAAATTTAGGTGGTTGTTACTGTAGCCCAAATACTCATTAGAAAAAAAAAAAAAACTCATCAAACTCTCATTATTTTATCACACTCGTTTCTTGCGACTATAAAAATTATAAATAAAAGATAATTTTAATCAACACATCAGTTAGTGTTGCTGACTGCCTGTCCTTTTTTTTTGAGAGGTCGAAGTTAGAAGGGAGAGAGGGAAGACTCACACACACGAGACCATGCATAAGATAATTTTGGATCACACCAAAGATCATAGCCAATTCAATTAACACCCTATTAATTTGAGCCCCTACCATTCTTGATCGTATTTTGATTATATTAAGAGGAAAGAAAAAGATATGGAATAATTTGGAGAATGAGATGAATGTGAAAAGATAATTGATGAAAAATAGGACATAAAGCTAAACAATTGTTTGTTCTTCTTCTTTTTCTTGTTTTTTTTCCCCGAAAGTTTTATTATATATTAGTCATTCCATGTACCTTCTATGGTCATCTATTTCTTACCAATGTTAAACTAATAGGACTTGATTGCTAACTAATTTGCTTAAATACCATCCAATTTTTGTTTTGTTCTTATTCACAGAAAAGTCAAAACATAAAGACAACAGTGGCAATCCAATAAACGCTTTAAGCTTGACATCATCCATATATATCTATTTATTTCCCTGTCCAATTCTCTCCAGCTTGTTTAGTTTTCTCCGTCCACCTAAGAGTCAAGAGTCTCTCCATATCGCTTTTCAATGGAAAACATCCACCATAAGCATGTAGAAGTAAGAGGACTGAAGCTTCACGTAGCTGAAATCGGAAGCGGTATGATCATCCCAAATTCTGATTTCTCAAGTACTTTTCAGAAGTGCTTTTTCCTTATAACAACTTTGAACTTTTTTGTGCAGGACCAAAGGCGGTGGTTTTCCTCCATGGATTTCCAGAAATATGGTACACTTGGAGGCATCAACTGGTTTCTGTGGCAAGCAAAGGCTACAGGGCGATAGCCATTGATTTCAGGGGCTATGGTCTTTCAGAGCAGCCAGCTGAACCTGAGAATGACACCTTCATCGACCTTGTCCACGATGTGGTTGCCCTTTTGGATTCTTTGGCCATTGACAAGGTAATATCTAACTAATTAAACTATTTTAAGGCAGTTTAATTTCTTAATCTCAATTAAGTGGTGGTTTATGTTGAATTAACTAAGAAGATTATTGCTTTGTTCAATCGTTTTTTTGTTTGTTTTTGGGTTGGGAGTGAGTGAACTCTCTTTTTTTGTCCCCATTTTTCTTAGGGAATCTTTCAATTTGCTGTCATGTGATTTCGACTTGTGTCTGTTTCAACTTCTTGACTTATTGATATAGAGAATTCCCATCAAAAGTTAGAAACTTGTCTAGATGCATCCATCCTATTAAAAATTAACAAAAATAAAGATTTTTTTTAGGGTTATTTACACCCACGCCCCATGAAACTACGCTTAAATCTCACTTTGCCATCCTAAATTTAAAATGGCCCACTTTCTCTTATTGATCGGAGTTTGGTGACCCATTTTGTCCCTCGTCATCAACTCCGTCCAAAAGCCTGTTAATTATGATGACAAAGCAGATGTGTTTTTGTAATTTTATGCACATGGATCGTTATCCACCTACTTAACTAAGATGTGATGTGGCAAGTGGAGCCCACCATCGATATATAATTAAATATGCTAATGATTAAAACTAATTAAAATTAAAAATTACATTAAGAAATAGAACTAAAATAACCAAAACTACTGATCCCTACCATCCGGCAAGCTCTCCCCAAACCATTTTTCCAAAATCTCATCCCAACCCACCATTTTTCCATTCAAGAACTTTGCTTTAATATCTTCTTCTTCTTCACTTTTCAACCTTTCAGCAAAACACCACTAATATTTGGGCTTTTTTCTTCCTCACGCACCAACCCAGTATGCTGGTCACGACCCACAATTTATTTAGTCAAGATCGATGCGCTGCCCTTATCTTTCATGGTGGATTTGATCAGTTCTGATGTCGCTTGAAGAAATTCAAGATCAAGACTTTGGCAATCTTGATTCATGACTCCATGATAATTCTTACCAAGAAACCTATAAACCCTAGAAAAAGGTCAGCATGAAACTTGATTTTAAATTCTCAGAAGGTCGAGAGAGAACTGTACGGTTTAATGAGGACTTGTTTGGGTTTTTACAGATTATCCAAAAAGAGGGATTCTCGGTAGTGGGACTTGAATCAATGTCTGGATAGCAAAGAGAACGACCCTAGCCAACTCAACCAACCCTCGTTGGTTTTGAGAGATTTCTCTCCAAACCTTTCGATATCAAGTCCAAAAATTCAATGCCTACAAACTTGCAGTTGATTGTCACCCAAAAAAAAAAGGCTATAAATTTCAAATATTTCTGACCCGACCTTTTAAATCAGAAATGTTTCTTCTAGCTCCCACTTACCAGTCTCATTCTCCAACCCTATTTTTCAAGAAAAATATAGTGGTTTGTTTATTTATTTATTGCTTCCTGAAGAACTCTATAAAAACTTTTCACATAATTATATAGAACAAATTCATGAGAATCAAGACAGTCTGCAATTGCAAATTGTTTACAATTGTTAGAAACCTCGACTCATATAAACAATATAATATCATTACTTCCTCTTAACTGCGAAAGAAACCTAAAAATATTATCCTCAGCTCTTCTCGATGATAAGGCTATGTATAAATCTCAGGGCAATACAAAATACATAAAGCTTACAACTCACATGGTTCGTTTATAATACTACTCTATAATTATTTAGTATACGAACTTGAAGCTACTTCTATTGTCTACCCTAAAAAGATTCAATATATGATTGTTGGAACCAGGCTTTTCTTGTTGGGAAAGATTTTGGAGCTTTGCCTGCATACCTAGTAGCTGCTCTCCACCCAGAGCGGGTATCCGGCGTCATAACCCTAGGTGTTCCTTTCATGCTACCAGGCCCCTCTGCTGTCCAAAACCATCTCCTCCCTGAAGGCTTCTACATATCAAGGTGGCAGGTACATTCGTTTTGCAATCAACATCTTCAGTTTCAGGACAAAGCTTTTTCCCAACTCTGTTCTAATCATTACAAGGTTTGACTACGATAATACTGCTAATTAAATTCTTACCTAACTCCAGGAGCCGGTGGGGCGCGCAGAAGCAGATTTTGGCCGCTTTGATGTTAAGACGGTGATAAGGAACATCTACATTCTGTTCTCTAGAAGTGAGATTCCAATAGCTGCTGCTGATCAAGAAATCATGGATTTGTTTGACCCTGCAACTCCTCTACCACCATGGTTTTCCGAGGAAGATCTCTCAGTCTATGCATCTTTGTATGAGAAATCTGGATTCCGTTATCCTTTGCGAGTTCCTTACAGGTAGGTAACATGAAATAAAATGTTTCGCTAGAGGAAGCATATAATCTAGTTCTATCTAAAATGCAATATATGCCTAAATATCATTTCACTAGAGGTCCTTTATTGTTGCAGAACTTTGAAAGTAGATTGCGGTATAACTGATCCAAAAGTCTCAGCTCCATCATTGCTTATCGTGGGTGAGAAGGACTACGTCTTAAAATTTCCGGGGATCGAAGACTACATACGGACTGGGGCAGTGAAGCATTTCGTGCCTGATCTGGAAATTACATATATGGCAGAGGGAAATCATTTTGTGCATGAACAGTTTCCAGAGCAAGTCAATCAGCTAATCATCTCCTTCCTTGACAAACATGGCATCTGATGTAGATGCGCAATGTGCAAGGGAAACAATAAATAATCCGTGAGAGAAACAATAATGTACTGTTTAACTGGCTGGGTGTTGCATTACATATTTACCCCACAAATTTGATGTGCTTAACTATTTTGCTATAATAAATTACATGACGTATGCTTTTCATCGGAGAAAATATTATACAAATTTATAAATAAACCCAATCCTAGACATGTATTTATAAAAAAATCCAAGCACTATTTAAACATAGAAACACACTCAAAATTAACCCCAAAGTCAACTTTTTGGGTGTGTTTATAAATGAGTTTTGAGTGTGTGTAATGATGGGTTTTGGGTGTGTTTATATATTTAAATAGTGCTTGGGTTTTTTTATAATTTCAACCCCCATTTTGGGTGTTTTAGTGAAACTCCCAAAATATTAACCGCCCATAATACAGATCCCAAACTTAATCTGTTAAAATAGCCTACAATTAATTGTGAAATGAGAAGTTGTGCTCCATTATCCTCAGAGGATGGTCCAATAGTTCAATGCAATAGTTCAGTCAATTGAAATATTTTGGCATCTATTGAATGAGAGTATTTTTGCTCACCACTTTAACCAAAGGTGTATGCTTATCATCATCCTTAAATAGTGATACCTGTACGATTGTTAACCTTAGTTAATGTTTATGTCAAAATAAAAAATAAAATAAAAAAGAGCCCACAACCCAGCACACATCCCCCTTTTCCTTTTTTCTTTCCTATCCCTCCTCCGACCATTCTCTCTCATCTTTCCCTTCTTTTATCCTCTCTCGTGAGAAAAACTCTCCGCAGCAACAATAGCATATGCTAAAATCATAACATCACATGCTTTTTTTTTTCTTCAATAAATACCACGAGGTGTCCCCACACTCAAAGGTGGGATTAATCCTCGGGATTCGACTTGTCCCTAGCCACAAACCTGTTCCCAATGGTTTCAACCCCTGACGTGGGCAAGGAGACTTGAGCTTTTGCTTATATATGCCAAGTCCCTTCTCAGCCGATAAAAACAAGCTCTAAAGTATTCAAACCCCATCTAGAGTTTAGGCATGAGGAATTAGTTTTGAGAAGAAGATCTTGGCGACAAACTGGTTCATCTATCTTGGCAGGATCAATGGCTTATATTCAAGGTTAGTATTTTAATATATGCAGCCTATATGGTTTAACAGGTCCGTCACAGGCAGACATGTCTCTCATTTTGAGGGAATTATGTGCAAGTGGAATATTTATGGGCTAATTGGTCCTTTTAAGTGAGCAAAGCGTGGGCATTTAGGCGAAGAGCCCGGGCACTGGGCCGTACTAAGGGTGGTGTGCTCCACGCATTGTCCCCCAAGGACCGACCCTATGAATGAGATAGGCCTAATGGGCCCCTTTATTCATTGGGCCTCCTTAGCGCAGAATAATGGGATTTTTGGGTATTGTTCTGGCCTTTTGGGCCCAGTCACTTCCTTAAGTAACGAGGGCTGGCTGTTGGGCTCTTTTTATCATGCACTGGTCGTATTTGGTATCAACAGTCTACAACTCCCTTTGTATTAGATTCTAACTCTTCTCTTCGGATATACAGATGTCAACTCATATATCGATTGTTTGTTAATTATAGTTGCGTATTAATATTTCAAGAGATTTTTTCTTTCTTTCTTAATATTTTGTTGGTCTAATTCATTTGCAAGGGCAGAATCAGGATTGTTGTTACCTTATTACCTTATAGGGTCGTAGTGTAAAATTCCAATTTTATTTAATAACACTAAAAAATAGAAAGATAATACTCATACTGAAAACGAGATTGACATTCTTCGACAAAACCAGAAACAATTTGCATAGGGTTAGTAATCCAAATATCTAAATTTGATTAAATTTTAGTAATACGATTATTATTTCGTCCAGCAGTAACACCAACATGAAAATATTTTAGTATTAGAATCTCCTAATTTGAGCCTATTAATAAGAGCTTGTTCAGCCCAATATACTTCTTCTTGAAAATGAAATTTGTTAATTTTATTAATTAAGTAACGTTCTTTCCAGTGTGGAAAAAGAAGAAGACTGCATTTGACTATTTGATGCATTTGTTACTCCTAAATTTTGAACATTTATGACTGAAAAAAAATTCATAACTCAGATACACAAAATTTGACACTATATAATGCACAAAATTAAGATACATATAATCTACTTAACCAAATAGGAAGACATGAATTAGCTACCTACATATGCAGAAAAGTTTATATTCCCCTTTGCTAGGTAGACTACACTGATTCTGATACACAAAAAATTGTTTGCATCTGAGTGCCAATTTTGCCCTTTGCTTTCACTAAAATTCAAAACTCATATGCAACAATTAAGAGGGTAAAATAGACATACAAAAAAAATTGACTGATTGGAACAATATCATTTAATACCACATTTAATTGCCTTCTCCAATTGAAAAACAGCATGAATATAACCAAAATAGAAAACAATGAGAGATGACCATTAAAAGTTAAAGCAAACGCTTGGCGAATCATTTTCTTGTTCATTCCCTCTCGTTTCATTGTCTCTTCTCTGAGTGCTCTAGCTCATTCAAGAATCTCTCTGGTTCTCATGGAACAGATCCAGCATAGACATGTCCAAGTGAGAGGTGTAAAGCTTCATGTAGCTGAAATTGGAAGCGGCAAGATCCAAATTTCTAAAGCCACCTAACCCCATTTCACGGTTTTCTTTAGTATTTTTACATCCATCACTGTTTTGACTTCTTACACTAGTTTCTGTTTCTGCTTCTGCAGGTCCAAAAGTGGTGCTTTTCTTACATGGGTTTCCGGAAATATGGTACTCATGGAGGCATCAAATGGTTGCTGTGGCAAACAAAGGCCACCGTGCCATAGCCATTGATTTCAGGGGCTATGGACTTTCTGAGCAGCCAGCTGAACCAGAAAAGGCAACCTTCAAAGACCTTGTTGACGATGTTGTTGCCCTTTTGGATTCTTTGAGCATTGACAAGGTAAATATTCATCAGAAGTAATTAGACTGCAGGGCCTATATATTTGATCATTTTTCTTTTGGTTAGGAAAAAGCAATAGAGATCTATGATATCATTACTTTTGTAGTTATAATTTGTGTCGATATTTTTAAGAATAGTACTACATAAACTTTTCATTACCAACTATGTGACATAAATAAATGAGGCTCAAATAAAGTCCGCACAGATATATAAACAAATAAGATGGTGTCATGGCAGTAGAGATTTCCTAGGACCACGGGTGAAGGGGTAAATGCTCATAACTACTTGAGCTGCAAGTCCATTGCAGGAGTTGTTTTTAGCATACTAAGTTTTGGGCAAAGAGCTAAGCTCTGCATTCTCTTTAAAATGGCTATTCTGCACCATAATGTAATCTAATTATGTCCAAATTGGAATAAAATTACAAAAACAAGCACAAAACCGGCAGCCGACCAATTTGGGCTGCAAAATGTCACCAAATATTTCCTAGCCGATCAACCGGTAAGACTTCCCGAACTTTGGAATTACTCTGTACAAGAATTTGAACTTATACATTTCATATTGCCTAAATTTTTTTAACCTGTAATTGTTGAAACCAGGCTGTCCTTGTTGGGAAGGATTTTGGAGCTTTCCCTGCATACGTAATACCTGCTCTACACCCACAGCGGGTATCTGGCATGATAACAGTAGGTGTTCCTTTCATGCAACCAGATGCCTCTCCTGTCCAATTTCATCTCCTCCCAAAAGGATTCTACATGTCAAGGTTGAAGGTACATGCATTTTCCCATCAACATCTTGATTTTGTTGTCAAAATGTTTCACCGCATCGATCTGTATTTGTCGCATTACAAGGTTCACCTATGTACTGACATTGCTACTCTTACCTAATTCTAGGAGCCAGGGCGGGCAGAAGCAGATTTTGGCCGCTTTGATGTGAAGACGGTGATACGGAACATCTACATTCTCTTCTCCGGAAGTGAGCTCCAAGTGGCCGCTGATGATCAAGAAATCATGGACTTGGTTGACCCTGCAACTCCTCTACCACCATGGTTCTCTGAGGAAGATCTTGCCGCCTATGCATCTTTGTATGAGAAATCCGGACTTCATTTTCCATTGCAAATTCCATACAGGTATGTACAAGCCGAGATACTTTTGCATTCGTTTTCACAGGACACGAGTTTCTTTCTCCAAAACAGTTCTAAGGAGACACAGACAGAAAATAGAGCGGCTCCTAAGATTAAACATCCAAAAACAATATAATCTAATACCATAAATAACGTCTCCGAACATATAATTTAATTAGTGTTTCTTTCCACAGATCCAGACGTTCATCCGAGGATTACCATTTAACTGATCCAAAAATCTCAGCTCCATCGCTGCTTATCATGGGTGAGAAGGACTACTTCTTAAAGTTTCCGGGGGTCGAGGACTACTTGCGCACTGGGGCAGTGAAGCATTTTGTGCCTGATTTGGACATTAATTTCATTGCAGAAGGGACTCACTTTGTGCAGGAACAATTTCCGGAGCAAGTTAATCAGCTAATCACCAGCTTCCTGGACAAACATGGTATCTAATGTAGATGCTCAATGTGCCTAAGAACAATATTTTCTAGGGCAGCAAATAATGCGACATATGCTGAAAAGGCTACGCCTTACAAGACATATAGGGGAATAAATAAACTCCTGCCGCCGTTCTTCTATATTGTTATCTCCACCTGATTTGCTTCTTATTTGTAACCGTGGATTGCCTGCCTGTATTTGGTGCATTGCTTATGGTTCGACATATACAATCCGGATAAGGATTATCTACATAACATAAGATCGAAATGCATTGTAAGGATTATAAACAAAAGGAACAATAAGAAGACTTTGGCCACTTGGATGGTAAGACAATAGTAAGGAACGCATATACTCTCTTCTGCAGAAGTGAGGCCCCAGATGGTGAGGAATTATGGAATTGCTTTGAGTTTTTTCCCATCTTCCTTTCTTTGAATTATAATTACAAACATGTAGGATAACAGTTAGGTACTCTCCAAGTGGAAGGAAATGGGAAGAAATGCATTGTAAAGAACTGACCTCTGATCTAACAGCCCTTGTTGGCTATTTTCTTAAGCCAATGAACTCTCAACACGCACTCACGGCTGCACAATAGTACGTCAAAAGCAATAGAAATGAAGTGAGAAGAAGTGAAAAACATTGCTCTCAGTGTCAACTGGTTCATCTCCTTTTCAATTCAATTTCATATCATGTTACACAGCACACACACACCGACTTTTCTTTGTTCTTTCAAGGCAATGAAAAACACACCCGAGACAAGAGTAAAGGCATATCTCGAGGTGCTCTTTATATCATCAACACAATCACCCCCAATTACTATCACAAAAACCAAACCAAGTAACTTTTGGCTCAGCATTTCTCATACCTTGTGCCATCATCAATTTTTCCTTGAACGTATCTTACGACACTCTTAACCATATCCCATAATAAATACGACTGAGCTTATGCAAGCTACTGGCTTACATGATATCCTGCCTTGTTTCGGCCTTGTAGTGGTTAAGTATACAATGAGCATCAAATATTTTCTTCCATCATTGTTGCATCATTCTTTCCACATATTCCAATTCCAAGCGAATATACAATAGACCCAAATCACTCATTTCATATTTTGTTCAATCTTATCTCTTTCGAACTCCATAATCAAAACTAATTGGAAACACTATCTCATTAACATAAACAGAAACAATAAGGATTTTTAGTGTTAGCTTGAATCTTGATATACAAAGGAAGTTCAGTTTTGCTTTCTTTGAAATCTAGCATCAATCTCTGCATACCATGCTCTCAATGTTTGCTTTAAGGCTTTCTTCAATTTCCACAACTTCATGAGTCCAAGGAATAAAGCTGATTTCACATCTATTTGGTATAATTACCAAACAATTTGAGCCGCCAAGGAGTATAAGTGCCGTTATAGTATGAAGTCGACCCACAAGAGCAAATGTCGTATTGTTCAATTCGGCGTTGTTTTGAGTACCCTTTGTGTTTTTTTTACCAATCTTATTTTGTTCCTTTGAATGGTGTTGAAGTTGGCTCACCATAGATGCTAAAGGAGGAAGAAGAAACGACAGAAAAAGGAGTTTCAAAAATAGTTCTTTGCTCGAGTGGCAGAGATACGTTTTTTCGTCTAGTCCCAGGCACTCGTGCGGAAGTGCACGTGCTTGAGCGGACGTCGCGAATCCAGTGCGGATCCTTGATGTTTTAGGATAGTTTTTCCTAGTTTTTTTTTGGGGAGTTTTAGTTTCATATTCCTAGTTAACTTGTATCCCAAGTCCTATGAGTTATAAATAGGACTTTTAGGGCTAGATTAAAAGTAAGAGAGGAAAATTCAAGAGTGAATTCTTGAGTGTTTTTAAGGGCTTCAAAGGGTTTGAGCAAAGGGTGAGAGAAAAGAGAGCAAGGGTGAGAGCTAAGGGGTTCAAGTTGTAACCAAGGTTGTTCTTACATACTTGTGAATTTCTTGGGTAGATCACCAAGAGGACGTAGACAGGAGGCCGAACCTCTATAAATCTTTCTGTCCTTATGTGTTTTTTTTTCTCTATTCGAGGTGCGTGTGTTTTATTCTCAAAGGGGTTTGTGTGTGTGCCGTCGCATAGTCCATCAATGATAAGGTCTTGGAGTGTTTTCACATAACAAGTGGTATCAGAGCCAAGGTTTGCAGAGGGTATCAGTTTTATACCTAAGTGCTCTTGTAACATCCTACATCGACAAACGGAGAGGGGGTGATGTGCCTTATATGTACATGTCACCTCCATCTAGCATAAGGCTTTTTGGGAGCTCACTGGCTTCGGCGTCATGGGAACTCCAAAGTTAAGTGAGTTTGGGCTAGAGAAATTCCAGGATGGGTGACCCACTGGGAAGTTGCTCTTGAGTTCCCAGAAACAAAACCATGAGGGCATGAGAGGGAGGGGGGAGGCAAAGTGGACAATATCGTGCTACAACGAAGACGATCCGAGATGTAACAATTTGGTATCAGAGCCACTTTGCCGTGTGGTGCAAGTGTGCCAACGAGGACGTCGGGCACCTAAGGGGGGGTGGATTGTAACATCTCACATATATCAACGGAGAGGGGATGATGTGCCTTATATGTACATGCCTACCTCCGTCTAGCACAAGGCCTTTTGGGAGCTCACTGGCTTTAGAGTCATGGGAACTCCAAAGTTAAGCGAGTTCGGGCTAGAGCAATCCCAGGATGGGTGACCTGGTTTGTCCTTGCAAGTGCACAAGAATGATGTAGTATAGCTTTTGACAAGTCCAAGTATAATTCCCATGAGGATTTCAAATTAATCTAATATTCGAATACCTAAATTAAATCTAACTATATGCAAGTAAATTTGCAGAGATTGTTGTTGTGAAATTTATGAAACAAACAAGAAATTAATAAAAACAATCGAGAATAAGAAGGTTGAATTTTAAGGTTGAAAAACAATGATGAAGGTCTAGGGTTTCAGAATCAACCACAAGCAATCCAAGTTAGATTTCAATGCGTTCAACAGATTTTTTCGATTCTTTAGATGATAATTCCCGTATCTAAGTCCTTTTCAGGCACTCATACCATAGTTTTCCTTAAGCGTAAGATTCTTTTTTATTTCAGACAAAGATCATATACCCAATCCTGCAATCTATCCTAGTTAAGGCATAAATTTAACAAGTTGGATTCATTACGCTCTAGAAAATGAGAGAAGCAAGCAAACCATATTCTTCGTCAAGCATTAATGTAATTCACCACACTTAATCACAAGAAGCTAATTGAATTATATTGCAAGTTCTGCCTCAAATTCATCTTCTAATTTACTAGATGCAAATCCCTAAGGTGATTAATCAAAGAACTTAAACAAATAGCAACAATTAAAATACTGATTAATCATTCATCTAAAAGAAACTTATAATCCATTAAATAACATTAAAAATCATAACTATCCATGCTCGGGCGTCATCCTTGCCTTAGAGAATAATTTAGTTACTCATGTTTAAAGAAAACATAATTGAAAAACTAGAAAACACAAAATAAAACTTATGGATTGTGACGATGCTCGAGAACTTGACGGTAGCAGCGACTCTTTGACTCTCCTTCAAACTCCAGCATAAGAGAACCCTATTTTCTGGTCTTCTTTAAACAAGGAACAAATCCTCTTTTGACTTGGTAACTATGCTTTCCTAATTTGGCTTCAATTGTCTTTAATGAGTTGGCATCCAAAATCCTACTAAATATAGGATCAGACCTTAGAAAATAACCTTGCATCCTTGTAGACACTTCCCAAATGTAATTGATACAAATTAAACTCCAAGGATTGAACTTCAAAAGGATTATTTTGCAAAACCCGCAGAACACATTCTGCCTGAACTGTCTGTACTAAAATGGCCACAACTCTCTCCACACACGTCCGAATCACGAACCATAAAATTCTACAGAAAGCTAACATCCGTATCTTTCCAACGATAAGGCTCAACATCTGGTTCACTCTGAGGAAGTACAGTATATTCTGTCAATTTGACTGATCTGCACAGGAAGTTCTGCTCCTAGGATTTCACATTATATTTCAATCCCAAAATTGCTCCTTTTGCTTGCTTTTCCGTCCTTACTCTTCAAACTTAGTAAAACACAAAACTAAGTAAAAATGGACTAAATTCACTCAAGAACATAGCAAGAATCTAAGAGAAAGATAATAAAAATGTACGAAATAATGGTTATATCAAATACCCCCAAACTTAGACTTCGCTTGCCCTCAAGGAAAACAAAACAAAACAAGGACTCAAAAGAATGTTAGCCCTCCACATATTAGTCTCAATAAATTGCGCAAGGTATATAACTCTAAAGAATCAAATAACCATCATATAAAGCGCAAGCATGATTCAAAAGTTAACAAAACCGTACATAACGTTCTCAAGTGTAGTGTGTGAAATAGCCAATATCAATACAACTCACGCAACCCGGATAGGTATATGCAAATCAAAGCTTCAACTCCAAATCTCACCAATAATGTCACTCACAAAGAAAATGCTCAAAGTTTGGGTTAAGTGTTTCACTCAAGAAAAATGAATGCATGAAAACAAAATCAAATCCTATAAGCTTACTCTTCATATCATATCTCCACAAATTAAATTCTCATAATTTCTAGGATCAAGAGGTCTTAAAATACGGTTGTAATGGGGTTATGGGTTAAGGTTTAAAGAAAGAAAGGGTATGGAAAACAAAAATATTCTATGAGAATTAGTAGAGCACGTGATGACCATGAAGGATTGCAAATTCTCTTGTATCTCTTGTGGTATCACCAATTATTCAACTCATTGGAAGCCAAATTTCATTGTTGGGCTTCAACCTCATTTTGATCCACATATTTCTCAAACTTCTTCAATCTTGACAACATTGAGGTGGCGAAACAATTTTTTTTTTTCTCGTTTTTTTTTTTTTTAATCTTTATTTTTTTATTTTATTTTATATTTATAACAATCACCAACCTCAAACTCATTTTGTTTCTTTTTTTATTTTTTTATTTTTTATTTATTTTTACAACAACTTTGGTACTCACAAGGTAAGGTGAAATTCCCCCAAACTTAAAGCTCCATCAATTTTCATAGAACAAGGTAGGATGAAGTGTTTAAGTTTATGGTTAAGGATAGTGTGGTTCATGAAAGAAAAGGCTTATTTAGGCTCAAATGGGCTATCTAAGGGATATTGTAGTAGGGACAAAAGCTTGTTTGGCCATGGTGGTGATCCTAGGTGCCCTAATCACTTCCTAGATAGAATCATGTGAATCAATACAAAGCCTTGAAAGATACTGAAGCAAGTTCTAGTAGATGATAATGCACACATGAAAAGGATATGCATGAGGCTCAAAAAACTCACAAGGGTTATACAAGTCTTATACTAAAATCCACATATAATTCTCTAAGTCAAAAGCAAATTGCATTAAATTGGCTATGCATTGAAAAACATGAGAATAATCATGTAAGAAAAAGTTAACTAAAGAATCACACTTGAAATTCACATAATGATTACCAATCACACTTGAAATTCACATAATGATTAACAAGTAGAATTCTAAGTGTTATCATTGACTTGTGGAAAGCTTAACTAAAATGACTCAATAAAAGGAAAAGGAAAATCTTTTGGGATTTTTTGTAATTTTTTTTTTTGAATTTTTACGGGTTTTGTGAAATTGGTACTTAGGTGACAAATGGTAAATTTAATTACACAAACAAGACAAAACAACACAGCAATCTTCACACACTTTAAACCTTGACCAAATACACGTATGACTAGTCAACTGCTAGTCATGAACAATCACAATCAAGAGAACACACAGATCATGCCACAATGTACCTGCAACCCTAGAAGATTACTAGTGACAACCTAGGCACTCAGAAGGACCCATCAATCTAGGCATCCCCTGTGCTAGCAACAACTATGTGAAAGTGTGTGAAATCATCAAAATCATGCAAACATCAAACAGCAGATAAAGATGACTAGTCAACCACCAAGAACACAAACCCAGAAAAATTACAGATATGCAAAACAGATTTTGTTCACCCAGAAACCCACCATTGGGAAAAACTGGGAGTCATCAACCGACCAGGCATTCCACTAAGTAGAAAAAGATTCTTACAAAGGAAATACAACCAAGCTCAAGATTCACCTAGGTCTATTTAGGAATATGAGCAATACCTCCTTTGTGCAATCTTCTTCTCCAACTTAGCAAAACTTGAAGCTCAGTTCTTCATGGCAATGGCAGCTCCTTCTCCAGCTCGTTCATCCCATGGCACAAGCTTGCAAGTTCCAACACGGACCAAAACCAATATTTGGATTCAAAGGAGAATGACCAATTTCTTCAAGAAACCATACTCTTGAAGAAATCAGTCTTGAATCTGACCTAGATATAAATGAGAGATGATTTGAATAGCTAGATGCAGATTCGGGTTTTCAAAAGCAGTTTTTCAAAAAGAAATCAATTGGAAAAACTCATAGATGAAAAATATATGGTTCTCTCTTGAGGAAGAAGAGAAAGAAAGCAAAACAATCTTTCCCTAAAATTCCACGCAAAAGAGACAGCCGCCAAATGACCAAAATCGTGGCCTTTACACCAAAAATTCGTTAGGTCGAAAACCACGGATGGCAGCAGAGAGAGAGAAAGAGGAAATAGGACAAAACAGTTTGTTATCCAGCTGGAAGCAAGGATGACTAGTCATATGAGAAACGGATGACTAGTCATCATTTTATGAAGACTGTTTAATGTAATGATATGCAATGCTCAATACCTTTGTTAACTTGCTTGAGCTATCATAGAGCAAAGATTACAGAAGAGCACCAATAAAAGTTTTCCCTAATCTAGACTTGAGCTTGATAAATTACATTACACATCCTATTACAAAGTTGTCAAGGGAAGCCAAAAGAAAATAGTAAAAACCATACATTAACAATTTGTGACTTTAAAAACAACAACTTAATTGCTGAACTAAATAAGACTCAAACAAACCAAGAAAACAAAGAGTTTCAAAATGCAGTTTTTGGCAGTTTCGCCCTTTGTCGGCACAAACCAAGACTATTGAGGTGATGTACCTCGATGATCCCCCAGATATATGAAGATCGTTGAGTCTGGTTGAAGACTTTAAATTTAGTGCTTCTTGGGAGGCAACCCATGTTTTGGATGCATGATGATGATGAGAGGATCTTGGCGTTTGCAGCACTTCCTACTCGAGATTATATGCCCAGGGAGCTCTAAACCTTACTCTTTACTCTTTATTTTCTTCTTTTTATTTTTTTCCCTTTACTTGATTCATTGCATTTTGATTCTTTTTACATTGAGGACAATGTTTCAATTAAGTTTTTTTGTTGGGGATGATTTGCTTTATTGCTTGTTTTGTGTTTTGCAAATTTTATTTGGTCCACGATGCGTTCTTTGCTTTTTTGTGCTGAATATAACCATATAAAGAACGTTGAAATCGGACTAGCGTTTTGGAAGTTATGAGCTAAAATCTGAACAAGGGTCATGCATTTTGAAACTCTCTGTTTTCTTGGCTTGTATGAGTCTTATTTTGTTTCTTTTGTGTTCATAGGTAGTTCAGCAGTTAAATTGTTTTTAAAGTCACAAAACGCTTAAAAATTAAAAAAAATTAAAAGAAGAAAATAAAGAGTAAAGAGTAAGGTTTAGAGCTCCCTGGGCATATAATCTCAAGTAGGAAGTGCTGCAAACGCCAAGATCCTCTCATCATCATCATGCATCCAAAACATGGGTTGCCTCCCAAGAAGCGCTAAATTTAAAGTCTTTAGCCAGACTTAACGATCTTCATATATTTGGGGGATCATCGAGGTACATCACCTCAATAGTCTTGGTTTGTGCTGTCAAAGTATCAATATTCTTTATAGGCTCTGTGCGGCTTGATTCAATGAATGTATTATCTATAATTTGATCCACAACTTCGACTTGAAAACAATCATAAGGATCCCAGGGTCTTTTCAAAGCTTCAAAGACCCGAAAATTTATACTAGTATCTTGCACATTCATGGTCAGCAAACCGGATTTAACATCAATTTTCGTACTTGCAGTAGCCATGAAGTGTCTACCAAGGATGAGAGGGAGTTCACGAGCCGAAATTTCAGCTTCCTCCATATCCAAGACGACGAAGTCAACAGGGAGGATAAGTTTATCAACATGGATAAGTACATCTTCAACAGTGCCTCTTGTGTACTTCACAGAATGATCCGCGAATTGCAAAGAGATAGAGACATACTTTAGCTCCCCCAACCCATGTCGTGGCTGATGCTAGCACATAAATTACATGGTTGTTCAGTTACCTTCTGTACCAGTGGCATGGGAAGTTTTGTGAGAGAGCTGCAACTTGTGCTTCTAAACCTGTGTTGGCACTAACTTCATAGATGCCTCCTTTCTATGTTGATGATGTAGGTGCAACTCTTGAATCTTTTGTAGGAAAGTCCCAATGCTCAGAGTTTTCATAAATTGTTTCAAATGCGCTGATAGCTTCATCTGCAGTCATGTCCATTAAGCTTCCGCCAACAGTTGAATCTACCATGCTCCTGATTTGCGGGTTCAACCCTCTATAAAAGTAGTGAACTTTTTGCCATATGTCGAAACCATGATGAGGGCATTGAAGAAACAAATCCTTATAATGCTCCCAGCATTCATGAAATTGTTCACGCTCTTGTTGATGACAACTCACAATATTTGCTATCAAAGCATTGGTTTTACGAGCAGGGAAATTTTTTGAAAGAAATTTCTTAGATAAATCAGTCCAAGAATTTATAGATGCTTCTAGAAGAGAGTCTAACCAGTTTGTTGCTTTATCCCTCAGAGAAAATAGGAACAATCGGAGTCGAATTTGCTCTTCACTAACACTGCCATAATTGAATGTTGAGCAGATGGTGAAGAATGTCTTGAGATGATGATAGGGATTTTCCTCCTCCTTCCCATGAAAACTAGGTAGAAGTTGGATAGTTGTTGGGCGAATTTCAAAACGCTATGTGATTGGAGTCAAGATGATGCAAGACGGTGCATTGTACTCCGCTGGTGTAGTGTAATCCCTTAAAAGCCTTGGTTGTGGTGGTGGTTATCTCCACCATTGTTGACTAGATTAGCCATGGCTGCTGGTCTTGGTGAAAAATGCTCCCTTCGATGTTTTCGTACCATACGCTCAAGTTCTTGATCAATGGGAATTAACTCCAACTTGAGAGAACGCCTCCCTTACATACAATTTTCAAAAATTAGGTTTTTGTACCTGCAACAATGGCAAAGAGTTGTTTAACTAAGAGAATAATAATACAATTACAGTAGGAAATCAACAAAACCCAAATTGAATTGGAGATGAGAGCTGAGCACGATGGGTTTCTCCAATTGGAACCAAGAGCTGCTGCGTGAGAAGAGTTATCCTGTTTCCTTCTGTTGAGCAGCCCCAATTTTTGTTGGTTTCCTATTTTGATGTTATTGGCTGCACCTGGAAAAAAAATTATTTTAAATGGCAACACAAACAGGATTAGGAGAATAAAATTGAATGGAGAAAAAGGAAAACGAAAGCCTGATTTTGATGGGTTTGGAGTTCTCCAATTGGGGAAGGAATTTCCAATTGGTGGGTGGACTAGAGGCGTGAAGGAGCTAGCTGCGTGTTTTCTCTTGGCTTTACTCTCTTCTTCAGATTTGGTTGGCTAAGTGTGGTGTGAATGCTTGAAGTAGCTGGAAGACCAAAACCCAAATCCAATTGGAATGCTTTCCAATTTTGTGGAGATTTAGCTGTTTGCGAGTTACCCCTTTCTATGGGTTTGGAATTCAATTGCAAAATGAGTGGTTGTGGCCATAGTCTAAAATATTAATAATATCGACGAAATATTGAGGATATTATTGTTTTTTCGGGTCACGGATATTTTGGAATGTATCCATACACATATCGTATAAATATCGAGAATATTGATGATAATATCGGAAAATATCGATGTTGATAATTTCGCTCACACTTCAGCTATCGAAATATCGATGGAAATATCTGGATAATATTGACGATAAATGTCGAGAATATTGTTATAATATCGAAAATATCGATATAATGGAATAAAGGAAAGAAAAAAAACACGAAACACACACGCAAAGGGGATTCGAACCACTTCATATCCCATTCCTTTTGGGATGGAATCGAGCGGCTTATGGAAAGAATCCGAGACCCAATCTTCAAATGATTTTGCTTATGGACAACGTTAACCAATCTTGGATCCATATGGGTGGCTTATTAACAATTACATGCAAAACTATTTTGAGGATTTATCATTTGAATATAGTGAAAAATTTGAACCTCATAAGAACTCTATATGGTACTAAGTCACTCATGTATCTTACCATGCAATATATAAAGTGTAAAATATTGTAGTAAATTATTATACATAAATAATTATGGTGTGTTTAATCTTATTTCATTAATTACTATATATTTTCTACACTCAGGCAGTGTTTGTCAGCTCGTTATCAACTTAAATCAGTTAAATCCATCATGCAATACATTTCCTTTCAATTTTTTGTGATAAACTAATAGATAATTGATTAAATAAACATCCTACAAAGTTTCAATAAAAATTTCCAAGTTTTTCTTACAATTTCTGTGATTTTTATTCAATTTTTATCGATATCAATAATATCCCGATATTTCTATCGAAATTTCCTTGTTTTTAGACTATCGATATTTCCGATATCATCGATATTTTAGACCTTGGTTCTGGCTGATGTTGGAGTACTCTCCTTTTTGGGCGACTTGCCCTTTTGGCTTTAGTTGGATGCGTCAACCACAAACTTGCTGGAGTGTCTTATTCAATACACCACAGCAAAGTTTGTCTTTTGTCTGAAGGCTTCTTTTGCTGGTTTGTCAATTCAAGGGAAAATTGTCTTCCTTTTCAATCCTGTATAAACCTGAAACCAAAATAAGTTTAAGAGAGAAAGAAAATAAAAATATAAATAAAGAAAAGAAAACCAAAATAAAATAATAAAAACAAACTCAATTAGATGTAAATTAGGAATCTAAATTCTAAATTAATTTAGGAATCCCCAGCAACAGCGCCAAAAACTTGGTCTGTCCTTACAAGTGCACAAGAATGATGTAGTATAGCGTTTGATAAGTCCAAGTATTATTCCCACGAGGATTCCAAATTAATCTAATATTCGATACCTAAATTAAATCTGACTATATGCAAGTAAATTTGTAGAGATTGTTGTTGTGAAAGTTTATGAAACAAAAAAGAAATTAATAAAAACAATTGAGAATAAGAAGGTTGAATTTTAAGGTTGAAAAACAATGATGAAGGTCTAGGGTTTCAGAATCAACCACAAGCAATCCAAGTTAGATTTCAATGCATTCAATAGATTCTTTCAATTCTTTAGATGATAATTCTCGTATCTAAGTCCTTTTCAGGCACTTAGACCATATTTTTCCTTAAGTGTAAGATTCTTTTCTAGTTCAGACAAAGATCATATACCCAATCCTGCAATCTATCCTGGTTAAGGCATAAATTTAACAAGTTGGATTCATTATGCTCTAGAAAACGAGAGAACTCTCAATTTTGGGGAGGTGGTGTAAGACTTGGTGCATCATAGGTTGGCTCAAAATTCTAGAGATAGCTCTTAAGGTGCCAATCTATTACCATGGACTGGAGAGCGGGGTTGTTCAAGCAAGCGCAAGGGCAAGAAAGGCAATGAGAGGAATCCAAAATTCAAGGACAATGAAGGATGCTTCAAGTGTGAGTCTACGGATCATTGGATGCGGGATTGTCTAATATGGAAGGAGAAGCAAAACAAGATGAAGACTACCAAAAGTTCAAGCGCAGCCAATGAGGAACTTTTGACGGTTACAGAAGAAGAGCGTAACGGGGACGTTGGTGAAAGTTCTTCGGATATGGGTTCTACTTCAGTTTGGATTTTAGATTCTAGATGCTCTTATCATGTGTGTTCAAATATGAGTGTATTTGATAAATATGAGGAAAGGAAGGGTAGCAAGGTTTTGTTGGGAGACAAAACAAGTTGTGATGTTTTGAGCCTGGGAATAGTGAAGATCAAGATGCAAGATGGAGTTGTTAGGAGCTTTAGTGACGTCAGACATGTACCGGCACTAAGAAGGAATATTATTTCCTTTGGCGCTCTAGATACAAAAGGGTATTCGTACAATTCCAGTGATTATGAGGAGGGAGATTCAACCTAACAATGTTTATCAGCTTTTGGGGGAGGGGGTACAATAGCAAGTGGAGTAAAAAATTCTACCAAGGAAGCATTTAGTACAAAAGAAAAGTGAGCAAGGAGTCTTATTATCAAAGAGCCAGTGAAATTAACAGTTCATTATCAAGTACTTGATTTCAAAGGTGTAGAAGTGTTAAAGTCGGAGGACAAGGTCCACAAGGGTGAATTCAAGAAAAGGGATGATGGGGAGAATGTTGTTGGGTTGGTGGCAACCAAAAATATACTCCTTACCAAGATGGTCATGAAAGGGACTCCAAAACAGGTGGAGCTTGACACAAGGGTTGAAGAAGATGGGCATCAACAACAAACTCACAAACAGGTTTTACTTGAGGTGGAGCCTTCATCACAAGCAAGGTCTGAGCTTAAGGAATCCATCAAACCATCCCTAGGTTTAGGATGGATCAACAAAGAAGATTCAACTACGTTTCTAAGTGCTTTGGGGTGCATGAAGCGGGAAATTTGGATGGGTGCCTTGATGAAAAAGAAGGAGTTAGTTCATAAGTCCAAGAGCAAGGTTGATGGTTGTGTGGGAATTTATAGAACAAGGGTTGGTATGGAGTTTGTGTATTAAGGCATGTCAATAATTCAAGGTTCCAAGAAGGCGAGGAGCAAGGAGTTCAACATGGGGGGGTCCTTTCTAGATAAGAGGTCCAAGTAGCCTAAGTGTAGCATTAGGTGAAGCACCTTCCCACATAAGGTGCATTGAGGCAATGAGTTTCTTGCCATGACGGAGCTATTAGGAATTACAAGAAAGGTTTCCATGAGGTTGAAGATGTTCTAGGGGTTAACAATTGTTTACGGGTGATTGATAGTTTGCCAAGGTGGAGATTGTTGAAGTTGGCTCACCATAGATGTTTAATGAGGAAGAAGAAAAGACAGAAAAATGAGTTTCAGACCAGTTCTCTGGGTTCTGGTTCTCAAGCGGAAGCTGCAGGCCCTCGAATGATAGAAATACGTTTTTTTGCCCAGTCCCAAGCATCGAGTGGAAGTGCAGGCGCTTGAGCGGACGTTGCGAATCTAGTGCGGATCCTTGGCGTTTTAGGATATTTTTTCCTAGTCTTTTGGGGAGTTTTAGTATCCTATTCTTAGGTAACTTGTTACCCAAATCCTATGGGTTATATATAGGACTTTTAGGGCTAAGTTAAAAGTAAGAGAGGAAAATTCAAGAGTGAATTTTCAAGAGACACAAGAAAAAATTCAAGGGTGAATTCTTGAGTGTTTACAAGGGCATCAAACGGTTTGAGCAAAGGCTGAGAGAAAAGAGAGCTAGGGTATTTGTAAGAGCTAAGGGGGTTCAAGTTGTAACCAAAGTTGTTCTTGTTGGCGTGAGTCAACGTTCCTATTAGGAATAGAATTTGTTCCTATTAGGAATATAATTTATATTTTATTGTAATTATCTAATTTGAGTAGAATTAAGAGATTTTGTACATATTTCCTATTTGTACCCACTCTGTATGTAGTATATATATTCCTCCTTGAGAGAAGAATAAACATATCAGTTTAAACCCTAATTATCTTTGAGTTGGTATCAGAGCCTAGTTCTAATCTAGGGACATACAGGATCCCCAAGAGGACATAGGCTGAAGGCCGAACCTTTATAAATCTTTGTGTCTTTGTGTGTGTATGTGTTTTTTTTCTCGCTCTTTGAGGTATGTGTGTTTTATTTGCAAAGGGGTTTGTATCTGTGCCGTCACATAATCCATCAACGATAAAGTCTTGGAGTGTTTTCGCACAACAAATGGAACCACCAACATGGAACCTTGCCTTGAATCCACAAGCGCTGCATCTAGTACCTAGTTAATTTGTTTCCTAAGTGCGCTTCACCTGAGCTTGAAAAACCAACTCCACCAATGAATTGTAGCCTAGGCAGGAGGTGGGCTCCACCAAGACCAAGTAGACCCAAAGACAAGAGTAGCTCGAGTTGTCGTATGAGGACGTTAACATCAGCGAAGAAAAAAATTGAAAAAAATTCTGAAAAAATACCAAAAAAATAAATTTTTTGTACAAATACCTAAGGAATTTTATTTATTTATTAATCTCATATGTATAAATAAAATTAATCCCATGTGAATAGTAATTGCCCTTGGGTTGCCATGACAATAGGTGGAAAAGCAAAAAAAAAAAAAAAAACTATGGCAGATACTATTCATGTGAACAGTAACCACCCTAGCTTGCCCTTACCCTTTGCCATGATAAATGGATAGAAATACTCTAATAGCACATTAGCAACTCTCCGATACAAACTATAAATTAATGACTAAGTAGTTTCAATTAATTTGTTTGGTATTTATAGTGATTGAAAGTATATATATCACCGCGATGTGCACAAATTTCGAATTTGTTTATTTTATGATGCAAGCCTCCGTACTACAGTTCCATGCAGTCCGCATCCGGTGCCGCATTAGATTAGGGGGTTGGGCTCTTTTTATCAAATATAATTTAAACTCAGAATCGAAGTATGGGGATAGATGTTCTTAACTTCAAATGTACTTGTTAAGCTATTTATGTATAAGAGGAAAGCTGAATGATAATATGCGAAATGGAAACATTGGGCACCTCATCCTTTTGCTACACAACAAAAGGGTCCAATTAAAGTATAAAATCAGGGGGATTCTACATGGAGCATATTCCCACTGCAGCGTGCATCAATTGTGTGGAGACAAATTTTTTTATTTTTTTTGGGTCAATCAAATTTATTAAAAGAAAATGGAAAAAAAGAAGAAGGATGCTGACCAACAACCCACCAATAAATCCAACAATTAAACACACCAGCAAACTAACAATTCTCCAATATTTTATTGGTGTGGTATCATAATCAGAATCTCGAAGTGACGACCTTTAATCCAATTGGAGTCACACTTCTTTAAACTCCAAAGTTTAAATTTCTGATGTAACCTCACCATCCAAAACAGAAATCTGATTTAACCCAGAATATCTTTTTCTTTTTTTTCCTTTCTTTTAAAGGAAGGGGCTTATAGTGGTAGAGCAATTAGTGCCACTTTCACTGCAAGTCCACAAGACTTTGACTCTCTTTTTCCTCTCATGAACCAAAAAAAAGTCAAATTCTTAGTTCCATAAACAAAGTATAAACTGCTAGACTCACCCAAATAAGTGAGACTGCTATACTCACGAAATATTTTACCAAATGTCACAATCTATCAATCATTCAAATTTGAGCCAACTTCGCTCTCGTTTATTGCTAATAAGTAAAGCTCTCACATATTGCTAATAAGTAAAGCTCTCACATGTGCACAGACGTATCATTGTGAATAGATTTGAAGATTCTAATATTGTTGTAAAATTTTAAAGTTGGGTAAGGCTTGGAATTAGGATTTGAAATTTCTAATCTGACCCCACTAGGCCCGCCCATGACTCGACTTGAGCAGGCCCACTCATGGCTTGACCCGAGTAGATCCGCCCATACTACACATGAAAAACTGTTTTCGCTCGAAATTTGACTAAGTATGAAAAATGGACTTTTGAAATATTAATGTTTTCAATGATATTTTTGCATTTTATATTCCTTACATCTTAAATAAGCAAACACGATTTTTTAGATTTTAGTATGAAGTATACATTGACTTATTGAGGTATCAATATTGGTATAAATTGTATCTTATACTAAAATTGGATTTTCATATTTTGATTTGTTGGGAATTTGATTTTCTAGTATTTTTAATTAAATCCAAATTGGGGACTTCTTTATTTACATTGTAAACTTAAGTTATAAATTATGCAGGTCAAGAAATGATATGGAGAAAAAAATATTTTCACATGCAAATGAATCCAGATTCCGCGATATTGAGGAAAATGCCACAGTTACATCTGAATCTTGTTCTTCTATGTTGTATCTACAAGTGATTAGCTTCTCCTTCAAGGAAAATATTTTTATGACCTTCAATTTCCTGCATTCGAGCATCAGTCGTATGCGCTCGAAATATGAATTTTCTACTTATATTTTTTGTATTACATAAGGTGTAACAACAATGGATATATATATTTTTTGTATTACATAAGGTGTGACAACAATGGATATCAAGCGAACAACCTATTTGCGAGCATTGATTATATTGAATCCTAGATTGAGGAAAACGTTCATCCCAATGATTGGCATTGGCTAAATGAGTTGTGACACAAAGTAAGACTGAAGGCCCGTTTGGGATTTGCCTTTTTTGGCCAAAATCATACTTCATTTTAAAGTTAAGCAGTTTAAGGTGTTTGGTAAAATAAAATATCCCGATTATTTTAAAAGTGTTATAAATCTATGGAATGTGGATGACCACCATAATATCCATTACCTCCACCCCTATTGCTTTATAACCTATTCCTTTATTATTATAATTAGTAGCTTTAAATTGTGGGTTAAATACCTCTATTGTAAGCCTATAAATAGGTGCTTATCAAAGATGAATAAGATATGTTGATACAAGGTCATAGAATAAATTCTTTGTATTTCTCGTCCTCTTATTGCTGTCTACAATTCCCCTTAGTTTTATAACACGTTATCAGCACGATATTGCTCTTGGTGTGTTTTATTTCTCTGATTTCCTCATTTTCTTATATGAGCTATAGTCATCATATGGTATAGAGTTTCGTTGTACTCACCATCAAACTTCATCATGCTCATTTAAGAAAAAAAGAAGTTTCTTATTCTTATTGCACTTGAATATGATACCATGTTTTTTTTTTTACTTGTTTATTTATTTAATTTTAAGCATTATCTTAATTAATTACAACTTGTTATGATGAGTTTGTGTTATACAAAAGATCAGGGTCCGAAGTTCCTCGATCCTCATCATATAACTAGATTAAGACTTGGAGTTTTTTTTTCCATTGAATCAGAACCTGAAATTATTTGATTCCAAATAATTGAGCTCATGAAGTTCCACGAATTTAAAGAGCACATAAGTACATGAAACTCCTTGTTTTTGTATTAATTAAAAATCAGAATTCCATGAAGCCTACATATGTCAAGAATCCGAACTAGAATTTTCAAGTGCATATACATCAATTTGAGTATGAAGTTCAAAGCACAACTATTAATTTATTTTATTTAGATCTACTTATTCGAACCTGAAGTTTCGAATATATGTTGATATGAACCTAAAGTTCATAGTTTTTCATGGATCTTAATACTATATATGAACCTGAAGTTCATTACTTATTTGTGCATATATGAACTTGAATTGGTTGGAAATCCAATTCTTAAACTTGTAGTTTTATCTAAATATTGAATCCACATTAATATTGGATTATCTTGGAATTTCATAGTCTTGAATTTATTTATTTTATTCCTTGTTTATACCACTTTACTCATTTTATTTTATTTATGTTGGGTTATTAGTTAATTTCATTTTACAATGGTAATGTTTTGTATTACCACCCCAATATTGACAGCCAGAGGCGTCGATTGGAGAAACTCCCTGCTTTCTTTTGTGGGTAGGAAGTTTATGATGTCATAAACCAGAAGTTCATGAGGCCCCAATATTACACAACTATTAAAGTGGTTGAAGATTATGATGTCATGAACCAGAAGTTCATTGACCGGATAACTTTTATGTTGTGGCATGACTGTCTTGGCAATCCATGTTCCACAATGATACATAAGATTTTTATAAATTTGTAAGGACATCGTTTAAAGACTCAAAATATTATTTTGTCCAACGAATATCATTGCAAAGCATTCTCATAAATAAAAGCTGTCATAAGATCATCTTGGTCAAAAATTGACTTTGAGCCCTCTTTCCTTAAATAATTCAAGGGGATATTTGTGACAACATTTAATTATGGATCACTTCACTAGTTTTACTAAATGTGCCTACTAAAATGGTGACATATTTGTCTATTGTCAAGACGCTTACGAGCACCACTCCCACATTATCCAATCCAGTCAATTTGACTTGATAATGACAGTGAATTTATTTTCCTAAATTTTGAGACAATGTTCCTGCCATTAGGGGGAGAAATGGCAGTTCCTAAAGAACGTCGTAAAATGGTGTTGAATCAATCCGCTTTTGTCTCATCAAGATAATGCATATATAAGTTATACATATGCTAACACAGATTGATATTCTCGTAACACAATTCATTAACATGACAGTAAGTGACTATATATAATGAATGCTTAGAGCATGACATAAATATAGGTTATAAAGACTTAACTCCCCAGAAGTGGAGATTATTTGAAAAATTCAAGCCCTATTGAAAAGAACGCTCTATAGGAGGTTATGATCCACATATTCTATATAATTCATCTTAAAAGAGATATTTGTCCCATAAGTGACAACAGAAGCCCCTAAAGAGGCATCAGTACCCCAAAGCAATGTGATGCTTCTAAATTATGGACGCGCATATGAGAATTATGGGATCACAAATCGATGATACATTTGGTTTATTAGTAACTACTACAACCATCAAGGGCTATGATTATATTAAATCACGTTTCATGAATGTCGACAAGTTAAGTGCTTGGCCAAAAATGGAAATAGGCAATTCCATTTATCACTAAATATGAAGGGTTGGATATTGAACCTATAACTCAAACACCAAATAACAAATATTAAGTATGAAGGTTATGGATTGGTGTGTGTGAAGTGAAATAAGATCACTAATATGACATAAGGTTTCCTAATAGAGACATGATTTTAGTCTCCCATCTCATCATAGATGCATCCATATTTCTATTAGTGCAGTTGTTATTTTAACGTGAAACTTTTAGCATGTGTTAAATGCATATTTATTAAGATTGTGTGGTACATGGAGATCCTCAAAGCTCATGAAATATTTGAGATATATCGCATGAAGCGACCCCTTAAAAGATATAAAGTACCATGATATTCTTGATTAAGAGTTAACACTAAGAGTTTGAGTATTTTGAATTCAAATTTGATATTGTTGTAACATATTCTAACTATTAGATTAGTTGTTGATGATACTAAAGAGTTCAATCATTTGAAAAGTGAAAAACAGGTCGAATAGCGTGATAAACGATCATGTATGTAGACAATGTTGCTTGTATTTCTCAAATCAGAGAAGGGCTCATCAAGGGTGACATAGTTTCAGAAAAAAGCCAAGAAATTGGAGTTAAACAAATTCGTTCACAAGATAATCTGGCAAACCTTTTTACCAAAGGTTTTTCTGAAGCATAAATTCCAAAAGTTAATGAAAATCAGGGGAAGATATTAATCAGTGGGAGATATCAATCAAGGGGAGGATCCTAATTCTACTACATACATGACATATGCGCGTTATACTTTTTTTCCCTTCGACTAGGTTTTAGTCTCACTGGGTTTTTCCTAGCAAGGTTTTAACGAGGCAACATAAGCATGTCCAACACCATGTCAATGATCCAAAGAAAGTTGCATTCTTTTTTCCTTATCTTCGGTTTTATCCCACAAGGCTTTCCAAGCAAGGTTTTTAATGAGGCAACAATGTCATTGTATAGTGGACATCCAAGGGGGAGTTATAAATCTATGGAATGTGGATGACCACCATAATATCCATTACCTCCACCCCTTATTGCTTTGTAACCTATGCCCTTATTATTGTAATTAGTAGCTCTAAATTGTGGGTTAAATACCTCTATTGTAAGCCTATAAATAGGCGCTTATCAAAAATGAATAAGATATGTTGATAAAAGGTCATATAATAAATACTCTGTATTTCTCTTTCTCTTATTGCTGTCTACAATTCCCCTTAGTTTTATAACAAAAAGAAGTGACCTTTTGATAACAACTTTTAAAAGCAGGCTCTAGGTTGATTTTCAAAGCTGCTTTCAAAAGAAGTAAAGTCCTTTAATGATTTTTTTTTAATTCCCAAAATACCATCATTCATTTTAAAAAATGACATCACCTCCACTTCTACATGCAACTCCACCACCTCCACCACCTCTACAACCACCACCACCACTACCACCATATCCTCCTCCTCCTCATCCTCCTCCGCCACGACCAAAACCACCACCGCCTCCACCATGCTACCATCGCCACCATCAGCTCCCCCTCAACAACTGCCATCCTCACCACCACCACATTCACCAGCTCCACCTTCACATCTATCTCTTTCACCCCCACCACCACCACCACCACAACTACCACTACCATCACGTGATTAGCACATAACGCTTTCAACATCTTGTACATTTTAGTCATTATTCATAGTTACAACAATTTTATATTAAAATTTACCAAACGGTTTTGACATTATTTTTTATACTAACAACAATTTAAAAATATTATTTACCAAGAATTATGTTGTTGCATGGACTCCAAGAATTATGTTATTGCCACCCCGGCCACCATTTTAAGGTTGGGTACGTATTTGAAACAATCCTCAAAGATTGGGTACTTTTATGTAGTTAACCCAAGGAAAAAATATAGAAACAATTTACCAAAGTGAGAAATCGACAAAGTGAAAATCCCTTGTCAATCCATAGCCTAAATTTTTTCCTTTTGGTAATTTTTTCTATCAACTTGAACATTGAGTGGCAGTCATTGCAAACCCTTAAATTTTTCACAATCCTCAAAGTAGTACATGGTTTTGTTAGACATACGCAAGCCTCTATGTATTGACATAAACTTAAAACAATGAAAGGCGGCAATTAAAACAAATGCTTGACAACAATGACAAGAAACAAACGCTTGACTTCTTGACATTATCTATTTACTTATTCTGCCTGCCATCCTCTCTTATTTCATTTTCTTCTCTCACTCAAGAGTCTCTTTCTTGCTCTCATGGAACAGATACAACACAGAAATGTGGTAGTAAGAGGACTAAAGCTTCATGCAGCGGAAATTGGACATGGTAAGATCCAAAATTCTGATAACCACCGGATAACAACTCTTTTCTTCAATTTTTTTAGCAACCCATTCTGATAACCACCGGTCTCTCTGGTGTCCAAAATCATCTATTCCCCCATGGCTTCTACATAACAAGGTGGCAGGTATATTCATTTTATTAAGATCTTCATTTTGTCAACAAAATTTTTCATTGGACCTGTTCCAATCATCACAAGGTTTAACTCTGTATCAATGATACTGTTATTCTTACCTAATTCCAGGAACCAGGGAGAGCAGAAGCAGATTTTGGTCGCTTTGATGTTAATACTGTGATAAGGAACATCTACATTCTCTTCTCCAGAAGTGAGGTCCCAGTAGCTGCTGCTGATCAAGAAATCATGGACTTGATTGACCCTGCAACTCCTCTACCACCATGGTTCTCCGAGGAAGATCTTGCAGTCTATTCATCTTTATATGAGAAATCTGGATTCCGTTTTCCATTGCAAGTTCCATACAGGTAGGTAACAAGAAAGATAACTTTTGCATTCTGTTCTTCCAGGATATGACTTATTTTTTCCAACAGCTCCGACTTGCCTGTCCTGGTTCCCAAAAATAAAATAAATAAATACAGCACAAGGAAATACAGAGTGGTTGCTAAGGTAAGATTGTGAAGTAGGGAATTAATAGTGTCCTAGTCTGCCATATTATTCTTATTCTCCTTGCAACATTGAAAAAACCATATAACTAAATACCATTTAACATTAAACATCTCCCAAAATGCAATTTAATGACAGTTCCCTTCCATTGATGCAGAACTTCAGCACTGGATTATGGTTCAACTGATCCAAAAATCTCATCTCCGTCACTGCTTATCATGGGTGAGAAGGACTACTTCTTAAAATTTCCGGGGATGGAGGACTACATACGGAATGGAAGAGCAATGAAGCATTTTGTGCCCGATTTGGACATTACATTCATCGCTGAAGGAAACCACTTTGTGCATGAGCAATTGCTGGATCAAGTCAATCAGCTAATTCTCAGTTTCCTTGACAAACATGGTATCTAACATAAATACTCTCAGTGTGGCTAAGGACAATATAATATAGGAGAGGAAATAATATACCGTATATGGCATACACTAAAAAGGCTGGGCCTTACATTACATATTGGGGAACCACTGCTTATGGTGGACATAAGGATTCTCTACCTATATTTTTGTTTTCTGATACCCTGCTTATAATCAGTTCATTTTAAATCACGTGTGACAACAATGTACATGTAGCCAACAACCTATATGAGTGTAAAAGTAAAACTAAGAAAAACTTTAATTGCTCGCATCCAAAAATAGAGCAAAATAATGAGCTGACTTACCAGTGCAACACATTTAAAATCGGCAGTATGTCCTTGCCGAAAGAGAAAATTTAGCATGCGTCTGACACAATCCTGTTTCATACATTTAGTTCACAGTCCATCCTACTACGTACTTTTGTTTGATTGATTGACTTCCACTCCATCATGCTATAAAATACCCAGAGGATTACTACAAAAAGAATGAATCAATGAAGAAGTTTGTGTCCAATCTGGATACTACTTCCATTCCAGAAAAAAAAACACATTTCATGCTGGAACACATTTCCAGACCAGAAGCTTTCCTTGACAAACACAGTGCCTGGTGTGAATCGAATGATCTATTAGTCCTGAGGTGGCAAAATAAGATCAAAGAGGAAAATTAAAATGTACTCTTTGCCTAACACTAAGGTAGAAAATTCATCTGTGGAAGTAGTGACTTATTTCCCCATTATGCCATACTAGACTGCAACTACAAAGCAACCCACATGATGCATTATAGCGACTATAGGTCATTATTAAAAGGCTCCAAGGACTGTACATCTTATCTATTTCCTGCAGTACTTACTCTAATCCACTATGTACAATTGCAAATTTGAAGTTAAAATAAACAACGAAAAAAGGATTTCACAATAGGAATATCTATGCGCATCATATACTTGTGAACAATATTGCACCACCCACAAGCTACTAACCTTTATTGCTGACAGGTTTTTCCACAACAGCCAAAAGCATTGTGACTTTGCATGATCCTGGAGGTCCCAAGAGCAAAATTTTTTTCATATGTTTCTAATTTTCCTATCTACTTGACCTAACAGACTGTAAATGTTTGGAGGGGAAAAGGTGACTCCAATAGATATGGTATGAGATTCATGGTCCTTTCTTCTTCACAATACAAGACAATTAAATAGTACGGATGCATGTATATACATTGGTTTACACCAGAACATGAAATCGTGTGCCTAAAAAGTGAAAAGAAAAGAATGTAACTGATCTGTTCCAATGCATGCACATTACATGAAAATATACATGGGTTCAAAATAAATGCATCTTGAGTACAAGTTGGTTAGAATTCTGAGACCTTCAACTTGGTTGTAATATAAGTAATAGAGGACTTTGATTTCCTGTTTCTGGCATTTGGTTTATCTAGGATGCATAAACCCATAGGTTATCATATTAAAAATTAGGCAGCAGAAAAGGCCATTCAAAACAAGAAACTTAAAGATTAAAGAACAAGAGAAGGGTGCATAATAATGCATGGCTTCATTTGCATTGGGGGAAAGTTATTAAAAGAGCCCCCAACCGATCAAGGAGAAGTTTCAACAGATTAAATATTCTCCAAAACAAAGTTTTAGCTGCTACTGGTGAAACTTCAAATTCAGATAAGAGAGAGATTACTGCAGTTTTAACTAAATAGAGATGTATATTTTCTGGTACCTGGTCAGAAAAGTTGTCATATATACTCAGTATAAATTACAACGAGTGACGGTAATTTTACACAAGGAGGCTTCCCCTTCGCTCTTACAAACACAGTTTACTGTTCGTAAGCAGGAAACTTTGCCTGAGAAGGTTCAATCATGTCCAAAAGAAGATAAGCCATACCGCCAACCCCTTCAAACAAGGAGTAAGGGCTATCACCTCTATGGAGCTCTCCCTCCGATATAAGCTTGTTCGCTCTATCAACTAGAAAACACGCAAAAGCTTTAGCTCTGTATAAGAACCCTAGATTTCCTGTCAGTTGGTAGAGCGAAAGGAACACATATGCATTCCCACTAATGCCATGGCAAATGCCAACTCGCTTTAGCAGTCCGCGTTTCCACACCATCTCTGCTGCATCAACAGCTGCTTCCATAAATTCTTTATCTCCAAAAAACTGGGGTTTACCATATCTTTATCAGTAGATAAACTCATAAAGGAAAGAAAATGCAAGTTAACAGTGAATAATATAAAGAATTAGATAATGAAAACCACTTCCGTATGACATCTTGAGGAGACGTAACTGTCAGTGGGAAACAACTTCAATTGTAGTTCAGTAAGTAATGAATTGTGTTCAAGATTGTAGAATTCCTTAATTATGTTCGACAAATGGCTAGTAAATGAATTTGCCTAAATATTACAAGCCAATGAGTCCAACACTGTACTGGAGTCTACTGAAGAACCAGTATTACTCGAGAATCTCGTAATTGTTTGAACAGAAAAAGCACATAATTTATTTTCAAGTCAAATGCATTAAACTATTTGATGTGTTGTAAATTATAATTAGTCAATGAATGTTGAACTTTGCACTCATCTGTCCAAAAATATCAACGGCTTTCTTCAGACAAATAAAATCGGTGTCTAGTGAAACTGTAAACATCAAAATTAATACCTTTGCAGCTTTTGCAAGAGTGAGGGCAATTCCAGGAGCTCCATGACACCAGTGAACAAGAACATCTCTGTTTTTATCTTCTTCACTAGCAGGGTAGTTACCACTAGGAAAGCGATTATCGATCATGTATTTGAGAGTGCCCTTGACATCTTCAACCTCATCTGGCTTCAATTCCATGTCCATCAAAACATCCATAATCCCTGCCAATCCATGTGCAGCTCCCCAATACTTCTCCCCATACCATTCAAACATCAAGGGGCATCTTCCTCTCTTGCCCAATGCTCGGCCGTTCTTGATAATTTCATCCACAACTGCTCTCTACATTATACAAACCAAAGTACATGCCAAACATTAACCTAATCAAAAGGACTAAAATCAAAATTCAATCTATGTCATCCAAAATAATATTTTTCCAAGGATGAAAATCTAACCACCCCTTAAAAATAAAAACCCAAATTAATACAATCAATTAGAAACCAGCCTTACCATGTATGCTGAAGAAATTGTACCCTCACCAAGATGTTTGTTCAAAAACAAGCAAGCCCACAAAAACCCAACTTTCCCATACAACAATTCATCAGGGAGATTTCTTGACAGCTTAATCTCCCTAAACTGGGCTAAATAATAATCAAGAGAAGCAGAGTCACCGAGGTGCTTTGCTGCAACAGCCCCAAGAGCACAAATACCAGCTTTGCCACATATGAATGTCACATCCCTTGAACCAAGAGAAGCAGAGTCACAGGCCTTGATAATCTGAGAACAAAGACTCAGATCATTCGTGTTGCTGGTGACTTGGTAAGATTTGAAGAGCAAAAGGGCAGTGCCTAGAGCCCCAGAGTAGAGAGTGAAGTCATGGACGCGTTGACCAGTGGCTCCCCATGTCTCTGTGAGTATGGTTTCTTTGAGGTCCAAAGCTGTGCGCTTGAAGCGCTCGGAGAGAGATGGGTAAGGCATGGAGAGGAGTTTCATGAGTGAGCTAGACCCAATTTCGGGTTCTGCTTCTTGGGTTGGTAAAGTTGGAGTTTCGGCTACGAAATCTGGCATTATATTTGGGAAGAACCGGTCCGCCATTATCGACTGGACTGATGAGCTTGTGGGTTGCTTTTGGGACTCAAGGACAGAAGAGGAATGGTGAAGTAGTATAAATAGTTACTTGAACAAGCTCAAGAAGCTTCTGACACCCCCAAAACGAAAAGCTCAAGCAGCTGTGCTCGTTACACGTCGATTGGGCCACTCAGCGTGGCAAATGTTGGAAGCCTTTTGCCGTTTGAAAACAATAAACAAATAAAAAGTACTGACCCGAAATCAACTTCTACATTAGATCTACGGTCTAAAATAACGAGGGTTTTGGATAAGGCGTATGGGGCAAAATTATTTGAAGATTAGGTCTCAGATTCTTTACATCACTATTGTGGTGGATAAGGTGGTGTTGAAGAAGGATGAAAGTGGCAGGGATTCATTGTTTAGGAGCATTGTAGGGGCTCTCCAATATTTGAATTTTACAAGACCAAACCTTGCTTATTTTGTCAACTCAGTGTGCCAATACATGAATCAACCTACTATCTTCATTGGCATTTGGTGAAAAGGATTCTCAAATATGTGCAAGGTACTCTAGAGTATGGCCTGAGTTTTACAGTTGGTGATATGAATCTCTCTACATATAGTGATGCTGACTGAGTAAGAGACATCAACACTCACAGGTCTACAACAGGTTTTGTGATATTTTTGGGTAGCAATCCTATATCTTGGCAATCAAAGAAACAAGGCTTTGTTTCAAGAAGTTCTACAGAGGCAGAGTACAGGGCTCTAGCCAATACTAATGCTGATTTGGCTTGGATTTGACAGGTTTTAAAAGATTTGAAGTCTGTATCTGTCAGATCCTCCAGTTGCATATTGTGTCTGCGTTGGCTCTTAGCTCAAATACAATATATCATTCCCGAATTAAATACTTGGACATTGATTTCCATTTTGTAAGGGAGCGAGTGCAGAAGAAGGATTTGCTGGTTCAATATGTTTCAATAGATGAACAACTCGCTGATGTTTTTACAAAAGGTCTACATGGTCCTAGCTTTTCACAGCATTGTGCTCATCTTAGGTTAAGAGAGTTACCTAAGTAGGGAAAATGTTAACTATGTTTAGTATGTTAACTATGATTAGCAAGTTAGTAAGTTTGTTACAAGTCTGGTACCTAGCACGTGTATTAGTTAGACAGCTAAGCTGTGTGGTTAGTCAGTTAAGCCCCTCTGTGATATGTTTACATAAGAGTGGGCTATGCTTTGTAAAAGTTAGTTGATTGAAATCAAAACTCAAAAATCCTCTAGTCTTCTCCATTTCTCTTTCTCTAAGTTGCCCTTGCATAAGCCTTTTCATTTTTTTTTTCTATCGCAATATTATCGATATTATCACGATATATTGACCAAATACTTATGATAATTGAAGGATATTATCGGCGTTGAAATTTTCACGATATTATTAATAATTGAACGATAATAACACGAAGTGTTCCAAAATATCCCCCTCCCTAAGAGCACCTCCGCCCCAAAGGGCAAGCGTAAGGCAAATGCAAGGCAAGGTTTGTCACTATTCAACCTTGCCTTTTTTGGTTCCACTCCAAGGGGCAAGGGCAAGGGCAAACACTATTTACTTTAATTTATTTTCTATTTTTTATATTTAAATCATTAATTTTGATAAGTTTTTCGGATAAAATTTTCGGTTGCCACGTGTCAATATTTATTATAAAATTCTCACCTAAAAATTCAGATAACATTTTTGGATAAAATTTTCAAATTAAATTTTCGGATAAGATTTTCGGTTGCCATGCATCCATATTTATTATAAAATTCACATCTCACTTATCATACAATTGAAATACCTACTCATTCATCATACAATTGAAATACTCACAGTCCTCATAGTCCGACACAATCGAGATTCGATTACAAGGATGGCTCAATCATTGGCGGAGGCGGTTTCACCGGATCACTACGTAGGGGAGTATTTTCCTTCGGAGGACGTAATAGTGCCATCATTCCCGACACGGAACGCACCACTGGAACCGACTGTGGGCATTGTTCACTTGAGGAGCCATGTATAATGGGTTTCCACTTTTTTGTTTTGCCTTGAATAATCTATTAAAAAAAATGAAATTGGTAATGCAAGAAATATATATATATATATATATATATATATATGTGTGACATTAAATTGAATAAAACGACAATTAATTTTTTTTTACCTCGTTGCCAAGATTTTGACCTCTTCGAACGTTTGTCAACTACCCTCTAGCTTCGATAGAAGAGGCCATTTGTATTTTTGCACAAATGAAATTTTGTAGTAGAAAATTTGGTGTGGAAAGTGAAAAATATTGGTAGGTATTTATTAAAAAAAAAAAAATTCTGAAAATTTTGAATTTTTTTTAAATATTTTTTTCAATTTTCTTTAGCCAAAAATTGGACAGCCGTTGGATTAGGTAAGATTTTTTGATCAGAGGCTCCAGGAGAAGCCACATGGCTTGTAGCCATTAGGCTATGTGGGTTGGTGGGTTAGCACTGATGTTGCCAACAATAAAAAAAATTTGAAAATCAGCTGCTGATGTCAGCAGCCTTCAAGCAACAACCTTGTCCATTTTTGCCTGTGGGCTTGTTTGGGTTGGTGGGTCCCATGCCTTGCCCAAGCTGGGTTTTCTGCACTAGAGGTGCTCTAAAGAAAGATTTTATCCTTGATATTTCGAAAATATTACCTTGTATGACAAAAAAACACTCAACTCACTCACGCAAACATGGACTTAGCCAAGTCTACATCCGAATTTGAATCCCCCTATCCATAGTTTAGATTCAATTAAAATAGAATATCACTTGTATGAAAACAAATAAAATAAAATAAAATAAATACTCAACTCACTAGACACAAGGGATGCCAAGTCATGATACAAGAGAATTGAGTGGGGTTTCTCTTCCTTTCTTCCTCTTTGCTTGATTCCACTTTGGATGCTTCATCATCATCCCTCTCAGCAATCTATTGCTTACGGTATTTGCGAACTCTTCACCGTTGAATCCACGAGAATCGAACTGGCAAAGTCGAGAATCATTAAGTCAAAGAACCTAACTGATCCCATGACGGTGAGCTAGTGTTGATCAAAATCTTGAATGGAGGTACGATCAAAATCTTACGGATTGGAACTAAAAAAAATTGTGGTTCACTCATTGTGAAGTATTGTAAGTTTGAATAATTGGAATATGCTAGAAGGCATTTGAATACATGGTTTAAATGTTATGTATTTTATCTGACACGGTGAGATGACAATTTATGTCTTAATATCAATTTGGAACGTGCTTAGACCATTATGAATGCAATTGCACTATGCATAGGGCATACATGGCAATTGGCACATGGACGTGCAGTTGTTCTAGGATTGTCCAAGCGTTGGATGTCTCTAGTAATTTAATTGATACTGTAGTAGTCGACAATGATAAGGTCTCTACCTCTAGAATTTCTTTCTTTTATGACGGGCCCCATTATGAAGACAAGCTTGCTTTCTGAACGAGTGTTATGAACATGGGCTCTTATATCTTGGATCCTTTGATTTGCCTAGGGGATTTCAATGAGCTTGTTTAGCATCATGAAAAGTTGGGGGGAGGGTGCTCGATGGTGTAACAGTAGAGTTCGATAGGCCTGAAAGACTTTGTAGAGAATGGTAGTCTGGTTGACACTGGTTTCTCTCGCCAAAAGTTCACTTTATTTTTTTCCCATGGCCAAAAGTTCACTTGGATTTGTGTTAATGGTGGGGCTGTGGAGAGTCATGAGAGGCTTGATAGAGCGGTAATGAACATAAAGTGGCAAGAGGTTTATCCGAATTCAATGGTCACTCACTGTGCTAGAGTAGGATCGGATCATTGCTCTATTCTCATTGGTTCCATGCCTTGTGGTCAAAAGCGTAAGCGCGTTTTCATATTTGAGTCCTTTTGGGCTGAGGACGCTCAATGTGGTGTCCAATGCTTGGGGAGAAGGTAGCGGGCAAGAGCAGTATTGGCACAAAAGATCTCGTGTAAAGTGGCTGAAGTATGGTTACTCAAATTCAAAGTTTTTTTCACTTGTTCATGACAATCATAAGAAGGAAGAATCGTATCCTCCGTATTAAGGGGGTGAAGGTGCGTGGTGTAAACAGGATAAGGATGTCAGAAAAGTTTTTGGTGATTTTTATAAGAACTTGTTTACTACGTCTGGTCCAAGAAATTGGGGACCAATTTTCGATTGTGTTGAGAGAATGGTCACTGATGAGATGAACCAAATTATGTTGTCCTGTTACTGAGGAGGAAGTGAGAGTTGCTGCTTTCAATCTCGTATCTTTAATGGCACCTGGTCCAGACGGCTTCCTTGGACTCTTCTACCATAAATACTCGGAGCAAGTTAATGAGATCTTATGTAATACTGCTCAGTCTAGAACTAATTGGGGTGGGGATCTTCGAAAAATTAATCAGACTCACCTTATCCCAAAAGTTTCGAGCCTGGACTCGGCCACCGAATTTCTTCCTATTAGTTTGTGCAACAATTCATATAAAATACTTGTGAAGATTTTGGCGAACAGGCTCAAGAAAATCCTCCCTTGCATCATCTCCCACCATCAAAATGCCTTTGTGCCTAACCGCCAAATCCAGGATAATATCCTTGTGGTGCACGAAGCCTTTCACTACCTCAAACACAAGAAGAAAGGAAAGCTGGCACAAGGCTTTTGATCGTGTGTAATGGGATTTTTGGAGGAATCGATGCTGCGGTTGAGTTTTTCTCACTCTTGGGTCGAGCTTGTGATATGCTGTGTTAGAACTGTCTCTTTCTCGATTATCAATGGAAAACCTGGTGCTACTTTCAGTCAAATAACATGGGTAGAATATTTTTCAGGTTGTATTTCATTCTCTAAAAGAAGGTATTTATATTACAAGGATGTAACCCTAGTAGATAAAAACCTAATTACACAATATCTGTACAAAAAAGAAAGAAATATAATCCTAATAAACTAGAAAATAAATATCTTAATTAAGCTAGGATCTCGCTAACACCCCCCTTCAAGTTGGAGCAAAGATGTCACGCATGCCCAACTTGTCAAGTGAGTTGAGAAAGACCGTAGTAGACACAGCTTTTGTAAGAACATCTGCTAGTTGATACTCGGATGATATAAATGGAAAAGAAATAATTTCAGCATCTAACTTCTTTTTAACAGAATGTCGATCAACCTCCACGTGCTTTGTACGATCATGTTGCACAGGGTTATGCGCAATTGTAATTGCAACTTTATTATCGCAATACAAATCCATGGGTTTCTAGGGTCCAAACCCAAGATCTCTCAACAATCTTCTCAACCATAGTAACTCACACACATCTTGAGCCATCCCACGGTACTTGGCCTTAGCACTAGACCTAGACACTACTTTTTGCTTTTTACTCCTCCAAGTAACAAGATTACCACCAACAAATGTGAAATACCCAGACGTAGAACGTTTATCAGTGACTGAACCAGCCCAATCAACATTTGTATACCCTTCCACATCTGTATGACCATACTTGCAAAACATTAACCCCTTTCCAGGAGTTACTTTCAGATACCTCAAGATGCGCATCACAGGACCCATATGATCTTCACTAGGAGAATGCATAAACTGACTCACTACACTCACTGCATATGCAATATCAAGACGTGTATGAGATAAATTAATCAATTTCCCCACAAGTCCTTGATATCGCTCTTTATCTGTAGGGACTTGATCAGGATACAACCCCAACTTGTGATTCTGTTCAATAGGGGTATCAATTGGTTTACAATCTAACATTCCAGTCTCTGCAAGTAAATCCAAAATATATTTTCTTTGAGACAGAAAGATACCACGTTTAGATCTGGCAACTTCAATCCCAAGAAAGTACTTCAAATCACCCAATGATTTCATCTCAACCTCGGAAACCAGATACTTCTGAAGATTTTGCATTTCTGCATGATCATCTCCAGTCACAATCATATCATCAACATAAATAATTAAAGCTGTCAATTTACCTTTATGACCCTTTAAAAACAAAGTATGAGCTGAGTTACTTTGTACATACCCAAATTTCTTCATAGATGCTGCAAATCTCCCAAACCACGCTCTTGGAGACTGCTTCAATCCATATAAAGACTTCCGTAACTTATACATAACACCCTCCTTTGAGGTTACAGGAATATCAGAAGGGAGATCCATGTAAATTTCCTCCTTGAGGTCACCATGTAGAAATGCATTTCTGACATCGAATTGTAATAATGGCCGGTCGCGGTTAGCAGCCAGAGACAATAGTACACGCATAGTATTGAGCTTTGCCACTGGAGCAAAGGTCTCCAAATAATCCACTCCATATATAGGTCTGAGTATAACCTTTTGCTACCAATTTAGCCTTGTAATGGTCAATGGAACCATCAGCTTTATGCTTCAAAGTAAACACCCATATGCATTCAATAGCTTTCTTTCCTCGTGGCAAAGGAACTAAATCCCATGTTTTATTCTTGTCCAAGGCATCCATTTCAACATTCATGGCATCCATCCATTTTAGGTTAGATAAAGCATCCTGCAGCTTAGTTGGCACATATACACTAGATAATTGACACAAATATAATGCATATGACTTAGACAAACGATGAGTTGACACATAATGGCTAATGAGATATTTAGACTTGGCATGTATATCAGGAGAATATTGTACTTTAGGTTTCCCACGAGTGGTTCGTGGGGGTAACTGATAAGTTGACACAGATAAATCATTAGAAATTACCTCACTTGATTCACTATCACGAGCAGATTGGTGCACTTTGGCAGGGCAGAGGGGGGTATTGCATCAAACTCATCCATACAAGAATCACTATCATTATTTTCAGATACAGTGGTCACTTGCTTGTGTGACGGTCATTTACGACACCGAGAGCACCTACTTCAAATCCAGATATGGGCGACTAATCAAGTTCCAAAAGGGCGATAAGTCGTTTCTTCACATGGACCACAAGTTTCATCTTTAGATATGGGTGATTGGTCACTTGTGTCAGTGTGACAGGTCTTTTCCTTCCCGAGAGCAGTATCTTCAAACACATCATTCTCCGATCCAGGACTTTCCTCCTGAATTGGAGAGGAGGGAGAGACATAATAAGGCACTTCTTCACGGAAAGTCACGTCCAAAGTAACATGCACCTTCTGGGTAAGTGAATGGTAGCACTTATAACATTTCTGAGTAGATGAGTAATCAATAAAGACACATCGCAGTGCACAAGGATCAAGTTTACTCCGTTGATGAGAGTAGACATGAATATAAGCAACACACCCAAAAACTTTAGGGGGCAACTTGGAGACTGAGACAGCGGAAACATGGTCACCAAACACATCATGTGGAGTCTTGAAATCAAGAACTCGGCTAGGAGTACGATTAATCAAATAGGCAGTAGATAAAACAGCATGCCTCCAAAGATGATGGGGAATAGACATTTCTAACATAAGGGAGTTGGCAACTTCAAGTAACTGAAGATTCTTGCGTTTAGACACACCATTCTGCTGAGGAGTAAATAGGGTTGTCGTTTGGTGAATAATACCTTGAACACGGAAGAAAGATGCCAAAGTGTTATTCACATATTCGCCTCCTTTATCAGTCCAGAATACTTTGACGAGCATGGCGAGTAGACACCATAATACTGAGAACTCGGAAGGATGGAAGGAACATCATGTTTATTTTTCAGCAAGAAAACCCAAGTGAGTTGGGTACAATCATCAATAAATGTGACAAATCAACAAAATTCGTTCGAAGTAACGCGAGCCGGACCCCACACATCAGAATGCACTAAATCAAAAGGCTTTGCAGCTTTACTGTCACTCAAAGGAAACACAGTGTGATGACTCTTGGCCAAAATACATGTCTCACACTTGAAACTGGACTCATCACAAGAGCGGAATAAAGATGGAAACAGATGCTTAAGGTAGCCAAATGACGGATGTCCCAAGCGACGATGCCAAAACCAAATTTGCTGTTTGTTTTTAACATTGTGACTTTGAACAGTATTAACGACACTATCACGAACTGGTGCAGAAGGCAATGTCAAATAATATAACCCCTATCCGTTTACCATGCCTAATCGTCTCGTGAGTTTTGAGATCCTGAAAAAAGCAATGCATAGGATAGAAAGTAGCAGAAGTATTAAGTGTATCAAGTAATCGACCAATAGATAACCAGTAACAGTGGATATTGGGAACTAGTAAAGCACGAGATAAGGACAGAGTAGGAGTGAGAGAGATTGTGCCCTCACCAGTAATTGGAGAGGGCAAGCCATTAGCACTAGTTATGTATGGGTTACGGGTGTTATTAGACAACTTATCAAAAAATTTAGCCTCATAAGTCATATGATCAGAAGCATTAGTGTCAATTATCCAAGTATTAGAGCCAGTACCTGGAATAGAATCATAAACACACAAATTTGCAGAGGTAGCAGCAACAGCATCAACAATGGAGTTATCACCCATAATTGCAGCAAAAAATTCAATAGATTACGGCATAGTATACAATGGAACACAACAGAGAAGACAGGCACGAAGACGGCGAGTACACGGTGGAACACAAAGCCAAAGGCAAAAATACGGGCAGATGCACGAAGACAGGAATGACACGAACACAGTAAAGGCACGAACACTACAACACGACACACAAACCCAGGAGGGCACACACGACACAGGTAGGAAAAAAAATATGGGGATAGAACATGGGTGGGCACAACACACAAGTCACCAAAAAACTAGGCTCTGATACCAAGTCAAACAATATGGGTAGAATATTTTTCAGGTTGTATTTCATTCTCTAAAAGAAGGTATTTATAGTACAAGGATGTAACCTTAGTAGGGTCAAACTAGGAAACAAGATAAAAACCTAATTACACAATATCTGTACAAAAAAGAAAGAAATATAATCATAATAAACTGGGAAATAAATATCCTAATTAATTAGGATCTCGCTAACACTTTCTGCCCTCAACGTGGTTAGGCCAAGGGGATCCCTTTTCCTCGTACCTTTTCATTTTGGTGAGTGAGATTTTATCCAAGAATATCTCTTGTGCCATTGACAAGAGGCTTTTGCAGGGTATAAGTATTAGTAGAGGAGGCCCAACTATTTCGCATATATTTTTTCCGGATGACTCACTCTTCTTTTTGAAAGCTAATGGCCATAACTGTCAACTATTGAAGAATATCCTAGATGATTATTGTTATGCTTCCGGTCAGAGCATAAACCATGATAAATGCACCTTGTTTATTGGCCCTAACACCCCTAAGGCAGTCAAAGAAGAAATTACAACAATCTTGCATGTTCCTCTCTCTCCTAATCCGGGGGTGTATTTTGGCCTTCCTTCAATATGGGGTAGGTAAAAAAAAAAGAAGCTTTGCAGTACAATTTTGATAGGGTCAAAAAAAAAAAATATATTCTAGCCTGGAAATCTAGCATGTTGACTATGGCGGGTAGAGAAGTTTTTATTTAAATCTGTAGCTCTAGCGGCCCCTATTTAACCTATGTATTATTTTCGATTTCCTTCATCTTTGTGCAAGACAATTAACATGATCTTCGCCGCTATTGGTGGGGTGAGAGTCGCAAAATGTATTGGAAAAACTAGGAGCTCCTTTGCAGATCCAAGGTGAAGGGAAGGGATGGGTTTTTGTGACCTTGAAACCTTCAATCTGTCTCTGCTTGCTAAGCAGTGTTAGAGAATCTTGATCAATCTGGATGCATTCTGGGTTGGGATGTTAAAAGCTAGGTACTTCCCTAATGGTGACCTATTGTGAGCAAGAAGAGACACGCGCTCTCTTGGGCCTGGGCTAGTTTGCTGGAGGGTCGGAAGTTATTGGGTGATGGTGCTAGATGGCAAGTTGGAAATGGCAGTAACATAAAAATTTGGGGTGACAACTGGTTACCTAGCTCAAGATGCCCTAGACAAGTGCCCTGCCAAGTGACTCCTGGTCGTATCCTGACTTTTGTACATTCTTTAATTGACCATGAGAGAGAAGCATGGACCCTTGAGTCCATTTTGAACTTACTCTGGAAATCTGGTCGTAATCCAATCTATTCCCCTTTGTAACATTGATGAGGAAGACCGTTGGATCTAGCCCCATGATAACGGAGGTGTTTTCATTGTTAAAACAGGTTATCACTAGGCTATGGCTAGTAAGTGTGATTAGGTGAGGATCCCGAATCCTTCATCACATCAAACTGATTGCAAGATACGGAATCTTATTTGGAAAATTAGGGTGCCACCGAAGGTGAGGAATTTCCCATGGAGAGTTTCATCTAGTTCTCTTCCTACTTGCCTAAACTTATTTACGAGAAAGTTGGCTCGTGATCATTTATTTTTTCTTTGCCATCAGCACGAGGAGTCAATGGAGCATATGCTTTTATTGTGTCCTCAGTGCATTGTGTTTGGATGTGGGAAAGAAAGGTGTATAGCCTACTTCCATAGTCGTTCTCCTAATCTAACGGGACATAATAATTAAATGTTGTCACTTCCTTGGAGAACTTGGTGTGAGTTCTTAGGGTGGCTGTGCATCTGGAGCGTAGATTATTTGATCAGGTTGTGAATTGGTCATCTCCTCCTCCAAACTTTATCAAGATGAATGTTGATGGGGCCTGCAACCTGAATTCTATAACTGGGAGTCTAGGTTGTATAATTAAAGACGATGCTGGCTACTTAATTGGGGGTGAATCTAGGTTCACCCTTTGTTCTTCTCCATCAGAAGTAGATGGTGAGGCTACTCTTATGGCTACGTTGCTAAAGCAAGGAATTTTGATCGGTTGATCATTGAGTTGGATTCCAAAGAAGTAGTCGACGCTGTCAAGAAGACTGATGGCGCTAATCCCCGGACACTATACCTTATTACCAAGGAGATATGTAGAAAGGCAGCTTGGTTCTCCTATGTTTCCTAGAATTAGTCCCGCGTAATGCGAATATAGCTACCCATGTGGCAACATCATTGGCTTCTGAGAGGGTGAGACAACTGAGTTGGACTAACCAGCCTGTTGAGAAAGATGACGAAAAATAAAATAGCCAATGAATAAATTTGGCAATCCTAGGATCTGATTTTTCCCAGCCTTTTGTAAATTAAATGGGCAAAAAAATAACACTCAATGTTTTCCACTATGAAAATAATGGGAATACAATAATAATCTCATCAAACACCGGTGGCTAAACTCTCTCTTGGTTTTTCTCTCAAGAGGATTTTCTCTCTCACACAAGTGAAGTTTTTTTTATCTCTCAAAACTCTGTAAGTTTTGGTTTTCTAAACCAAAACACTGAAAGAAGGAAACTGCTTTTATAGCCAACATTTGTAACTAATTGATGGTCATGCATGAATGAGAGTTTTTCTCCCTTTATCTTCCATTTTGTTTTCTTCAAATTCTCCTGTCCTTTCTTTCATTTTAATTTTACTATTTATTTTTCCTTCTTTTTCTCTTCTCCACTAACGAGGGAAACCGATCAATCTCCCCATCTCGACTTAGGTGGAGGGCTCCAGTAGTCCAGCTACTCTTCTGCAAAATTCATACTTGTCCTTAGGTAAGGATTTGGTCATCATATCTGAACTGTTGTCCTCAGTATGGATCTTCTCAAGCTATAATTTCTTAGACTTCAACACATCACATATCTAGTGATATCACACATCAATGTGATTCAACCTCGAGTGAAAACTCGGATTCTTGCTCAAGTGGACCGCGCTTTGACTATCACAATGCAAAATGTATTTATGCTACTCTTCCTAATTCTTGTAGGAATCGCTTCATCCAGAGCATTTCTTTGCACGCTTCAGTAGCTATAATAAACTTTGCCTTAGTAATTGTTCGAGCAACACATTTCTCTATAACTTTGATTGCCACGAAACCTCGAAGCTCCCCCTGAAAATGTAATCAGGTATCCTAAAGTAGATTTTATGGAATCAAGATCTCCTGCCATGTCTGCATATGTGTAGCCAATCAATTCAGGTTTTCCCCCTCCAAAGCACAAACTTATTTTGGAAGTACCCTTAAGATATTTGAGAATCCACTTCACAACATTCCAATGCTTTGCCTGGTTTAGACAAGAATTGACTTACAACGTCAACTGAGTGTGTTATGTATGGTCTCGTGCAAATTATTGCATACATCAGACGACCAACAACTGAGAAATATAGTACCAAAGCCATGATTTATTTTTCTTTCTAACTTGCAGGACTCTGCTTCAAACAATGGTTGAAGTGACTAGGAAATGGAGTAGAAACTGGTTTTGCTTTATCCATGTTAAACCGCTTTAGTACCTTCTTGATATAACTTTCTTGTGATAACCTCAACTTCTGTTTTTTTTTTCAATCACAAAATATACTCACATCGAGGATTTGTTTTGCGGGTCCTAAGTCTTTTATAGCAAAAGACTTGTTCATCTCTTTCTTCAGCTTGCTAATCTTAGCACTGTTTTGTCCTACGATCAACATGTCATCGACATAGAGAAGAAGTATGATGAATTCACCATCATTAAATCTTTTCACAAATACACAATGGTCTAAAGTAGTCCTCTGATATTTGTATTCAATCATGAAGGAATCAAACTTCTTGTACTATTGTCGAGGTGCCTGCTTGAGTCATATAAGCTCTTCTTCAGCCGACATACCAAATATTCTTTGCCTTTGACTTTGAATCCTTCTAACTGCTCCATGTAGATTTCTTCTTCAAGATCTCCATGAAAAAAAGCTGTCTTCACATGCAGCTATTTGATCTCAAGATTTAGGCTTGCAGCCAAACCGAGTACAACCCGTATGGATGACATCTTCACTGCGGGTGAGAAAATCTCTTCCAATTCAATTCCTTTCTTCTAACTGAAACCTTTCACAAGTAGCCTTGCCTTAAACCTAGGCTTAGAGTTGTTTTCTTCTGTCTTCAGTCGATACACCCATTTGTTCTAGAGTGCTCTTCTACCTTTTGGTAGGTTCACCAAATCATATGTGTGGTTCTCATGTAGAGATTGCATCTTTTCATGCATGGCTTTCAACCACTCATCTGGTTGATCACGAGTCAATGCTTCTTCATAGCATTTTGGTTCTCCCCTATCTATTAGGAGAACATAATCATCTAGAGAATACCCACTCGGAGGTCTCCGTACCCTGGTCCATCTTCTTGGTTGGAATTCGGCCGTTAGCTCTTAATGGGCTTGTGCTTCTTGCCCCTCATCAGCTACATCATCTATTATACCATTAGTTGTACGACCATCACTGACGTCATCATCAATTGGTTCATTAATAATAAGATCATTAGCTGGATCATCAGTATCATTGGATTTATTTCACCCGTCATTGTGCTCGAATGGAGGAGGAATTGGATCCAATTTAGCTGGATATTCTCTAGGATTATCAGGTTTACCACATCTTCGAATGTCTTCAATATTTTGATATTCAAAGAAGACAACATCTATACTTCTAATAATCTTTCTGGCCACAGGATCCCATAACCTATAACCGAATTCTTCATTCCCATATCCCACAAAGATACATTTTTTCGACTTCACGTTTAGCTTATATCTCTTGTCTTTAGGAATATGAACAAAAGCTCTACAACCAAACACTTTCAGATGATTGTAGGAAACGTTTTTTTTTTTTACCAGAACTTATTCGGGACATCGCCATTCAAAGGAGCTGAAGGAGAAAGGTTGATTAGATCAACTGTAGTCATTAGAGCTTCACCCTAAAAGCTTTTGGGCAGCTTGGCATGAGATAACATTGTTCTTATTCTTTCAACAATTATTCTTTTCATTCTCTCAGCTATGCCATTATGCTTGATTTTATTACTTTTACAGTAGTTTCTGAACGCCTCATATATTCTTCTCCGCTATCGGTGCGAATACATTTCAAGCTTCTACCAGTCTCTCGTTCAATGCTGGCATGAAACTGCTTGAAAACTTCATACACTTGATCTTTGTTCTAAGTCCGTAAGCCCATACCTTTCTGGAATGATTGTCAATGAAGGTAACAAAATATCTTGCACCACCAAGAGTACTAGTGGTCATAGGACCACAAACATTAGAGTACATAACATCTAATACATTAGGTTTTCTTTGTACAGGTCCATGTTGAAACGAAGCTCTATGCTGCTTTCCAGCCAAGAAATGCGTGCATGATTTTAGAGGCATGCCTTTCTTCATCCCAATTAGAGCCTATCTTTTGGCTAGAATTTGCAGCCCTTTCTCACTCATGTGATCGAGCAGTTTATGACATAGTTCGATTGAGTCTTATGCGAGAGCATTTACTTACATATTATTGAATTTTACATGTGTCATGAATAGGGTGTTCTCCTTATTCCCTCATGCTAGGACAAGAGAGTTCTTGCTGAGTTTTCATTGCCATTCAGCAAAGACATTGGTGTATCCTTCATCATCAAGTAATCTAGTGAAGAATAGATTGAGACGCATGTCTGGAACATGTCTCACATCCTTGATAACCAAGTGACAACTTGTGTTAGTTTCAAGGGAAATATTCTCTTCTTCTTACGATCTTGGACAATTTGTCATTTCCCATCCTCACATTTCCCATCCTCATCTTTATCTTGCTCTTGTTTAAACAGCCTGCACTCTCTCTTCATGTGGCCTATCCCGCCACAATGGTAACATTTTAGGTCCCTTCTTGTCTTAGACCTCCCACTCAAGCCATTTCTTGACCTGCCTTTTGATTTGTCTCACATGTGGAATTTTCTATTGCTAGTTCTTCCACGATATTCTGAGACAAGGGCTTCTGACTCTGCTAGTACACCTTATTCTTTCCTCCTTGCTTCTTCATTGAACATGCTATATTTAACTATGTCCAATATAAGAATTCCTTGAGGAGCTGAATTGCTTAAGGACACTACTAGTGTATCCCAACTATCAGGCAAATAGATGAGTAACACTAGTGCTTGTAACTCATCATCAAGCACCATCTGCATATTCGTCAATTGGTTGATCAAATCTTGGAAGTCAATAAGATGCTCGGTAACACTTCGACCATCTTTGTACTTGAGGTTTACCAATTGTCAGATAACTAAGGCTTTATTTTGAGCGGTATTCTGCTCGTACATGGATGAAAATTTTGTCCATAATTTGTATGCATCCATCTCTTGTGCCACATGGTGGAACACACTTTGATCCACCCATTGTTGGATTTGTCTGACAACTTTTCTAATAATAATACTCCATGCATTGTCTGACTTCCCTTCAGGTTTTTGTCCCAGCAATTGAAGAGGCTCATACAAATCCTTGTAGTAAAGGATGTCCTCCATTCTTGGCTTCCGAATGGAGTGTCAATTTTAACATTGTTGCTGATGATGATGATGGCGACTCCTCCATCTTAAATTACACAAGAAAATAATTTTTGAGCCGAAGCTCTGATACCACTTGTTGGGAAAGATGACGAAAAATAAAATAGCCTATATATAAATTTGGTAGTCCCAGGATCTGACTTTTCCTAGCCTTGTGTAAATAAAATGGGTAAACAAATAACACTCAATATTTTCCACTATGAAAATAATGGGAATACAATAATAATTTCACCAAACACCAGTAGCTAAACTCTCTCTTGGTTTTTCTCTCAAGAGGATTTTCTTTCTCACACAAGTGAGGTTTTCTTATCTCTCAAAACTCTCTAAGTTTTGATTTTCTAAGGAATACATTAAACTGAAAGAAGGCAACTGCTTTTATAGCCAACATTCCTAACTAATTGGTGGCCATGCATGAAGGGAGTTTATGTTGATGATTAATGAAATAGTGTATTGTATTTGTGACATGGATTTGCTATGATATATGTGAGTTTGCACTAGCCCTAGATTTCGGTGCTCGTGTAAGCAGGGGCAGAGGCACGTAGGGACAAAGGCACCGCCCTCAGCCAACTTTTATTCTTTCTTTTAAAATGTAATATGTATTGCTGTTTTTAATAATCTATATTAATTAATATGTTTATTTTATCACATGGGCCAGCAGCCAAATCTTGTTTTCCTTTCCACCAAGCTTAAGCCACTTTCCTTTCCTTTTTCCAAAGGTTTATGGCTCTTATTATTATATATTTACCCTTTTACAAAAATTGATAAAATCCTAACCCATTTTTCTCCTTTCTTGGAGATACACAAGTAGCAAAGCAGACTTTCTCAACGCACTGCCTATGAGTTTTTCTCTCAAACTTCATATTAAACTACCAAGTTTTAATTAGGTTAATTTATTCAATTAAAGTTTTTTTAGTAGTTCTCTTTTTTATTTTTTTCTTTATTTATTTATTTTTAGTTCATAAAATTTTGATTTTTTTTCCTTTTTATTGATTTTAATAGATCTTTCAATTTATGTATAAATGATTGCTTCGTTGCATATATTGAGAGAGACATTTTCAATAGTATAGATGACGAGGTTGTTATGCAATGATTTCAAAATATGAAAACTCGTCAGCCCAAGTGGTTAGTGACCTGTGTTCAAACCCTGATCCCCATCACTCTTTAATTCAGGTTCTCACAAGTGATGGCCGAGGGTGTAATGATTTCCTTTTGTTATTTTCTTGTTTTTCTTTTGATGGAGGTCCCTTCATCCCTGGGTTGCCTGCTTGCTTTCCTGTTGACATTTGCCTTTGTCATGTTTCTGCCACTTGGGCTGCTTTACTAATGAATTATTATCTTGACCAAAAAATAAAGAAAAAAATTGCGAGCGAGGAGGTACAATTTCAATGTCGCGAGGCCATCCAATGTCCAATTGCTTTGTTAATGTTGGGTGGGGAGCTGGAATTGCCTCTTTCTTCACAACATGTAGATCCTGTAATTTGGCAAATGTAATATTTTTTTTACAAATTTATAAATAAACCTAATCCTAGACATGTATTTATAAAAAAACTCAAACACTATTTAAACATAGAAATACACCCAAAATCAACCTCAAAGTCAACTTTTTGGGTGTGTTTATAAATGGGTTTTGAGTGTGTGTAATGATGAGTTTTAGGTGTGTTTATAAAGTGTTTTGGGTATTGGGTTTTTTTTATAATTTCAACCTCCATTTTGAGTGTTTTAGTGAAACTCCCTATTTTTTTTAGTAAATTTAGGTTTTAATCATAAAAAAAACTTTTATTTTTGGAAAAAGTCAAAGCTTTAAAAAAAAAAAAAAAAAAAAAAAAAACCTCTCAACTTTCAAATCAAAGACATGCAAATGTAAAAAATTCCTTAGGAAATCCAAAAATATATCAGGACATTTTGGCTTCTTTTAAAAAATTTCTCTCTTTTTGCCTTTTCCAAAGTCTCCCTATTTTTTTTATGGTAATGAAAAATTGTCGTCTGACTATGCATGAATCGCATAACCATCGGCATTTATAGTAAAACTTATTACACATTCTTGTAGTGTTATTTACCGTTTGAGGATATATACATAGAGGTTAACGGACACGTTAATATTAAGCATGTGTCAATAATATGTTTTAAAAAAACAGAGGAATTGCAAATAAAATAGATATGTTAAGCAGATCATGCATTTGTGTTATAAACACAAGACATGCTTGCTAAAGCTAACCGACTGATAAGTTGTACAGTTTTACTTCTTTAGATGACATCATTAAAGAAGCAGTAACCAAATATTTTTATCTTCTTTTTTTGATTGGTATGTACCTAGTTTAGCTATGAATCTTTTTTAGTATGTTTCGCATTTCTAAATTTGGCACTTCAAAACCATAAGTCCAATCAAAGTTGTGCAAGCAGCATGTCTCCTTGAGCCACACCAATAATTAGGCCTCATCATTTGGCTCGTGGGCTCATGGGCCGATGGGGCCCGCTCGCCGATCGAAAAAAAGCCCAGCCCGGCCTGTTATGGGTTTTGAGATGGTTCGGCCGGCCTTGGGCCGGGCTAGGCTTGGGCTTGAGTGTCTGGAAGCCCGGCACGTTAGGCCCGCATACATATATAATTATGTATAAATAAGAGTTTAAGTTTAGGATTATATCACTTAAATCACATATATAATTTGTTTCATTTCATTTACTTTTCTTTACTCATTCCTAGTTTATAATTGGATGATTAGCACATTAATTTGTGTCAATTATTAATTCAACAATTATATATATATATATATATATAAGCTGAACAATATATCACATCATAAAATATAATCATATCATGAAACATAATCGTACCACCAAATATAATCATGTTTTTCTTGAACACATCACCAAATATTTGCATATTTATTCATACCATCCTTTAAAAAAAATATTTTTTTGATACTTATTATTTTTTAAAATTATTTCTTAAAACATATTACGGTCTAATTATATAATAACCTCAAAAATAATACTTGGTTTTATTATTTTTGTGGAAAATCTAATTAAGTTGTGTGACTTTATTGGGTGTTTTATGAATTTGGTTTGATGTGAAAATATTGGAATTAAGTGAGTTTAATCTCAAATTTGGACTAAAATGCCCTTATGATTAAGTTTATGATTTTTTTTAATGAAGTAGGCTTGTTTAGGCCCGGCTCATTGGGCTTAGCCCGGCCCGATGGGCTTTTGTCAAGCCCGGCTCATGGGTCGGGCTTGGGCTTTGAATTTTCCAAGGCATTTACACTTGCATGGTTGCTCTCTTGGTGTGCTCGATTTGCAGTGAAACGACAAATGCAAAGTATCTCGGTCATGGGAAAATACGCCATGATCAACCGTTTCGTTGCAGTCACGGTGCATGCCTCCACCAGCCAACTCTTATAACAGAGGTTGTGAGGCTTAGTTTGGGATTGCTGCCGCTTTAAAAAAAAAGCTCAGCTTCGTGGCTTTAAAAAGAATTAGCCTGTAAAGTAAAGTAGTTAAACGCGTTTGGTAAATCAGTAATTTTAAAAGTGCGTGAGTATGAAAAGCTTGATGTCGAGGCGTTGGTAAATTTTACCGTAAAAGTGCTGTAACTATTCATAATGAAAGTCAAGAAAAACTATGCATATATCACTTATCTAGAAAATAAAAATAAGAGATTTTCTATTTAAACCCCGCACTTCTCTTTATTCACCCCAATACTTAAATCATTAAGCACAACCAGTAGGATGCAAAGGCCTCGGCGATGAGGGACAATGCCTCGCTATTCCCATCCTCCTTATCGAGTCGCTCTGGCTGGTTCTACCGTCTCGAACCAGGAACGGTGGGACTGCGTTCGACGAGCTAAAGCATATTTTTCTGAATCATTTCATGATCCAGACGGACCGTCATGCCTTTGTCGACGACTTGTGCGGTTCGGCAGAGAGAAGACCAACCCCTACGGGAATATGCCGCACGCCTACCATGAGTACTCGAGGTGCCCGAGGACGGGACGATAGGGCAGCCTACGGTGCTTTCAAGAGTGGCCTTCGGTCCTCTCACTTCGGTACCTAGTACACGGCAATGGCGCACTTATGACGAGCCGATGAAGCGGCGTCGGGGCCAAGGTTGAATACTTCAACTCCAAGCGGACCTTGGCTCGGCGGCAGAGGAATCGGCAAGCGAAGAGCTATTCCACGGCGGATGGCGATTCATTGGCGTGCCATAAGCGGAAGGATGATCGTGATCATCGCGTGGTAACTCAAAGAAAGCGGCGTGGGAAATGCGGTCGCAATGACCACGGAGCTGCGAATCACGACGCGCTCAGAAGTCTTCACCCCGCCGAACACACTACATATGAGGCCGTCTTGATGAACGAACATGACCAAATCACGAAGCCAAACCACAAAGCCCAATCGGCGGGATAATCGGAATCTGAACCGCAAATTCTGCTTGCATCACCAAGAAAAAAACAGCCACAACATCAAAACGCATTAGTCGAGGAAGATCGTTGAACGGCTGATTCGGGAGGAAAGTCGGACCAATACATCGCCAGGCAGCGCGCGGCTACCCCCAAACTCCAATCGGCGGATCAACATGATCGAAGCCACGATCGGAGGCCCCAGCTTGGTAGGACCCTCTACCGGTCAATAAAATAATATGTGCGTGCGCTCACTACCCCCAAGTCTTCGCATAGAAGGACGATCGATGCCACTAAGGTCCCGGAAAGTGGGTTGGGAGCCCATCACGTTCTGTGAAGAAGAAGAAGAAGGGATCATTTACCCTAAGATGACCCAATGATCATTGGACGAGATCGCCGACTACGATGTAGGTCGCGGTCGATTGACACCGGAGCTCGGTGAACGTGATTTTTACGATGCATTCAAAGGATCGGGATTGCCGGTATGGTCAATCGGCAAATAACGCCTCTCGCCTCGGTTTCTAAGGGATCACAGTCCACCACCGATCAGCGATGTCGATCGCCTATCGCCGCGCGCTTCAGAAAACAATGACCTCGACCAATTCTCATCGCCGATCGCCTAGCGGTATACAAGCGCCATCATAGAGCGAACGACACTCACCGAGTCAAAGCCAGCTTGTCCCACTGATGAAGTTCCCTACCGCAAAGATAGGCGCCATCGGGGTGACCAATGGCACTCGGAGCCGCGCGTGCTATGCCCGCTGCTCTTAAATCGGTAGCTTGCAAGCCGCCAATGGAAGCCATGTCCGTGCAGGGGCTATCTTGAACGATAAGCGGGCCTATAGACGACCCAGAGAGAGGAAACGCCTAACGCCGGTGGTGCAGCTCAAGAGCTCAAAGCGGTGATCTGAACGAGGATTTTCCGTCGGTGGGTAAAAATCGGCACCAACCTAGACCCGACCTGCGGGAGGCAGCCTCATCGACTTTTATGGCAACAAAGAGGTCTTCGCCTTAGTCTTACGACAATATGCCCGACATATCACCCGACATTACCACCACAAGTCTGGCTCAAGCATCTCCCGCCTATAAACCGCCAGACAAAGCGCCGTCAGATGATGCCGAGCGGTACAAGGCTATGCATACCGGTTGACAAGCTCAAAGCCATCGGCTTTATCGGGAAGCTACGTACTCGCCCTCGCTTGCCAACTTAGTCATGGTTGAGAAGGCCAAGGGAGGATGGCGAATGTCGTCAGGACTATATCGACCTAAATAAGGCATGTCCGGCGCAGTTTAGCTTCTTTGCCGAGAATCGACCGACTCGTTGGACGAATCTGGCCGGACACGCCGCCGCCTTCATGGATGCCTATTCGGGGTACAACGGATCTTCATGGACCACGCGATGCGAGCATACGGCATTCATCACCTACCAGCGGGTTGTATTGTTACAATGTCATGCCTTTTGGCCTGAAGAACGCAGGACAACGTATCAACGGCTCGTCAATCGAATTTTTGCTAAGCACATCGGCAGCATTATGGAAGTATATGTCGACGACATGTTGGTGAAAAGCCGAATGGCGAGGGGCATCTGGAAAACCTAGCCCTCATGTTCGGTATACTAAAGGACTACCGAATGAGGTTAAACCTAACAAAGTGTGCCTTCGGTGTATCTTCCGGTAAATTTCTCGGATTCATGATCAGCCAAAGAGGGAATTGAGGCCAATTCCGAGAAAATCAAAGCCGTAATCGACATGGAAACGCCGAAGACGCAAAGGACATTCAAAGCCTTATCGGACGTGTCGCTCCTCGACGCGCTTCATCTCTAAGGCTACCGATAAGTGCGTACCGTTTTTCAAAGCCTTGAAAGGGGGCAAACATCATATCACATGGACTTCGAATGCGACCTGCATTTCAAGACTTGAAGGACTATATGAGCAGTGGCACCATTGTTGTCAAACCGCTCCGGAAGTTCTCTCCTCTACCTTTGGGTATCAAGCACCGCTCGTTAGCCTCGATTTTGGTACAGGTTTGAGAAGGCGAACTACCAATTTTACGCCAAGAAGGCTCTTGAAAGCTGCCGGAGCTTTGGTACCCGCTTTGAGCAGCTGGCCCTTGCCCTGTTGTCTCGACACGAAGGCTCCCCCATACTTCCAGCACACGAGATCACGGTTTTGACTAATCGCCCCTTCGGCAGTACTTCAAAAGCCGAAACTTCGTAGGTTGGTCAAATGGGCGATCGAGCTCGTGAGAATTTGACATACAGCTCAAACCAAGGCCTGCAGAGAAAGGTCAAGTCGCCGCCAACTTCATCTCCGAAGCTCTCTCAACGCTATTACGTAACCAGAAACATGGATGTCGATCGCTTGATCCTTCGGTACCTCTATGGATCCTGCATGTTGACGGCTTGGCAAACTAACAAGGCTGTGGAGCTAGTTTGGTGTTAACTACCCCAGATGGGTGCAAAGTCGAATATGCACTCCGATTCAACTTCAGAACCTCTAACAACGAGGCGGAGTATGAGGCTCTCTTGGTCGGCCTTCGCCTAGCCAAGAGCATGAGCGCCAAACAAATCAAGCATTCACAGTGACTCCAAACATAGTGAATCAAATAACGGCGGACTTCGCAGCAAAGGATGCCTCCATGTCCGCCTACTTATCGCAGCCCACCAACTCCTATAAAAGTTCCAGGCTTACGAGATTCGACAGATTCCTGTGTCAGAAAACAGCCACGCCGATGCACTCTCGTGTTTAGCTTCGGCAATCAACGATAAGATCGGAAGAAAGGTGCCGGTGGAGATATTATCCTAGCCAACCACGAAAACGGCAGAGGTGTGTACCGTGACAGACGAGGACACATGGATGTCTCCAATTTACGCATTCCTGACAATCGGAACCATGCCTACCGATATTGTGAACATGATGCAATAAAGAACAACATTATTTAATTAATTTCTAAAGAGTTCAACTTGTTGTCAATCTTTGTCAATAGTGGAATCAAGTTTCTGTTTTCTTTTTCAGGTCACCATATGCAAACATTAAACCTCGTTTAGCTAACTCATACACAGACATCTTAAGGAAAAATAATAAATCTATTTGCACAAGAGATTTTAGATTTTCAAAGGACCAATTTTATGCAAGTAAATCTTGCTTCTGTGAGAAAAGACGTCAGCGATTTTGTTGACGAATTTGGTAAATTTACCATTCTCGACACTTCATGTGAACAATTCAAACTTTAATATAAGAATGACCCCAACTTCAGTTTTTCCACACAATGAGTTTCTCAAGGGCAAGTTTTAATGGGAAACAACTTCGATCGTAGTTCAGTAATTGATAAGTTGTGTTCAAGATTATGTAAGTCATAAATTCTGTTCGATAAATGGCTAGTAAATGAATTGGAAAGCTGCCTATGAGTTCAACACTGTACTCGAGTCTACTAAAGAACCAGCTTTTGCTCGAGAATCTCGTACTAATTTGAGCAAAAAAAACAGATAATTTTTTTTCAAGTCAAACGCATTAAACTATTTGATGCGTTGTCATTAGTCAATGAATTTTGAACTTTGTAGTATCATCTCTCCAAAAATATCAACGGCTTGGTCAAACAGAAAAGCAAATAAAACTGGTGTCTAGTAAAACTGTAAACATCAAAATTAATACCTTTGTAGCTTTTGCAAGAGTGAGGGCAATTCAGGGGCCCCATGACACCACTCAATAAGAACATCTCTCTTTCTCCCTTTTTCACTAGCAGGGTAGTTACCATAGGAAAGCGATTATCAATCATGTATTTGAGAGTTCCCTTTACATCTTCAACCTCATCTAGCTTCAATTCCATGTCCACCAAAACATCCATAATCCCTGCCAATCCATAAAGTGCGGCTCCCCAATACTTCTCCCCATACCATTCAAACACCAAAGGTGTTAGTTCCTTTTTCCTTCCTCTTCCGGGTCAACCTGTTTCAAGAATGGAGCGTGAGGTAGGACGAAGTTGGGTAATAACACCAGCTGTTCTATTGGATTTTTGGCTCGTGAGAGGACACGTTCAATTTCGGACAACATTGAAAGTTGAATCAGGTTGAGAAGAGCGGGTGAGCACGGGCTAGGCCTTGGCTTGCTTCTTCTGGCCTAATCATAGGTTACATAGGCGTGCCACTATTGGGAATGAGACCAGTCCAATAGACCTTGTATATGTGATGTAGATTCTGTGTTTGATGGATTTGCACTTGTTCCGGACCTTTAATCAAGCTATTGTGCTCCAAGGGGGGTATTGGCTCAGATGAGTTCTTTTCTATGCCTCAATCAAGAGGACTTCAATATTCTTTCAATTGTGCGTCGATGCTTTGGTAAATACGAATAGTACCTAGCCAAACAGAAAAAACCAATGTTAAGGTTAATGCTCTCTTGATTGGATTCAGAAACCTAATTCGGGACCGAGATAACCGTTGATTGGGTTAGGATTCAGTTGATTCGAGCCCAATGGTATGATTCATGTTCGAACAACAAACTCTTATTTTCGGGCTAATAAAGCCCTATTCAGACCTAGAACCCTTATTTCGGGTCTATCTAGTAATGAGCAGTTATATCAAGAAGTTCAAATATAAAAATGCGGGAACATAAACTAATAGAAAGTAAAATGTGAAAAAGATCAAAGTTAAGAATGTAAAGTATGATTAAGGTAAACTGCAAACAGAATAAAATTTCCAAAAACTGGAGATTTATCTATCCAGCTCCAACATGATAACAAGTTACAATGAAAGCCAAAGATTTCTCCATTTAGCGAACAAGTTACAATATTGAAGAGATTGGAGATGTCTCTTATCCAATCTGTATAGGTTTCAGCTGTTTAGAAGAAAAATATACTAACTATTTAAACAAGAATCATACCATAAAGATGGTAGAGCAATAAAAGATAAACGCAGGAGTTGTCAACTGGTTATCTGGGTAGCAAGTTGGCTATTTGAAAAAAAATCTTGAAGTTTGTTCAAGTGTTTACAAGAAGTTGCGCTCTAATTTTGGAGAGAGAGTCCCCTTGTGCTGCTGTCGAGCCTCTATATGTATAGGCAAAAGTCCCTAATGATGACGGTGAAAGCTAGAGGATGATACTTGAGCATTGTCCAAAGTCACCTGCTGATCTGTCCTTGTGGAAAGGATATTTCAAATCAAAATATTGGTTTCAAGGGATGTCCTTTTGATTTGTCCTACTTGTAAATGGAAACCGGGCTTGGCCAAAGATGGTTCCTCTGGTTTTGGCATCAATTATCCAACCTGTTTTCTTGTTGAGAGAGACAAGTGGTCAAGTCATTCTTAATGGTGAAAACCCAACTTCAGATCGTCACTTGGGTTAACTGGTAATTGTTACCCAAATTTTTAACTTCAGCAGGGTTAAAATCAGTCTTTTGCAACATGAGCTTTTGAGTGGATTTCACTAATTATTGGCCCAAATCCAAAAAGCCTTTTTCGTTGTTTTGAAAGAAAGAAATTGGGCTTAGGTCTAATGTAATCTTATTTGAAAACAAACCATCTTTGGCCCATTTTCCAAATATGGTACAAACAAAAGGGCATCTTCCAATCTTGCCCAATGCTCGGCGGTTCTTGCTAATTTCATCCAAACTGCTCTGTACATTACACAAACCAAAGTACATGCCAAACATTAATGACAGGACCCGCTTACTAACATCATCCTCTTCTCCAAAAGCAAAGGAAAAGAGAGTCGAGACTTGCAGCCAAAATTTCAGCAGAGTTCCCCTGAAAAACGAACTTTTCCTAAAATTTCAACTCACAAACACACAAAACAAACCTAAACCAAAGAACATGCACAATACAAAAGCACACGGTTTACAGAATAGGCCTCCGGCCTTACATCCAACCCTAACACGGACGATAATAGAGCAATTCTAAAGAAATTCAGTTTACAATCGAAATCAAAGTTCAATGAAAATAGATACAAATAAAGGTTGCCCTACAGAAGTTCAAGACTTGGCTCGGCCGCTCGGCTCAGATCAAGCTACCGCCTGGGGGGCGTAAAACAGAAAACTTGTGAGTGGACAAAAACAAAGTTATTGAAAACAACATACTAACCCTACCATTTAGAAAACTATGCTAAAAAACATGCAATAGTAACCATTCATACTTAATCAATTTGAAACTAAGATACTCTCATACTCTCGATGTAGTATAATACTACCCAAACCCCTTCTCGAGGTATAGGTTTACAAAATGTAGTATGTAAGGAAAGCTTTTTAAATAGTTAAGCGTATGCATATATATAGTTATATACATACAGACCCCGAAAACTCTCACGACTATATAGATATATGCCTTGAAATTCATAAATATATAAATAATATATATGTATATGATAATCGGACACCAACATGAGTACTGAGGGAAAACATCCAACATGGGGATTGTTTGACTAGCCCGCAAGGTTTCAACTTTGTACCCTACATCTAGGGATGAGCTGTCCAACCGGGAACAACCACTTACAGCACACACGAACGCCGAAAATCCAACGCCTACAAACCAAGCTTATGTCCTACGTGCACAGGCTGCTTTCTCACACGCTGGAAAATCCAACAGCACATGTGATAAAGTACTAACATAACCAAGTGAGCCCACACACTGGAAAATCCAATGCCATGTGTGGGTATAGTAACAAGGGGAGGGTACTTAGCATGGTGCAAATACATAACTCATATACCAAACAACAAAGTACCCAACTCTCATAAACCACTTGCTCAGTTATTTAATCGTAATGTAAATAGCAACTTCTCATGACAGCATAAAAAAACAAACCCAAAATAATCATAAACTTCAATACCAAAATATAATAGCTAATTCCATAATTTAAACAATATATAAACTCCATAGTCCAAAATAATCCATTTTAAATGCATGGTAATCTAATTTTTGAAAATAAAGCTTAATTAAAACAAGTCCACTCCCAGAAAGTCTGAAGTTGCATGACCCTCGAGAAGGTCCTCGCTTGTGCTGGGCACACTGAGCTCTGAATACCTATTGAAGAACACGAGGACTAGAATAAAAAAAGCACTTTGAACGAGAACTTTAAAACAAATTCCTAGTTTTCTTCTCGGACTAAAGTGGTAATTTAACATGGAGTTTCTAAGGTCCAACTCGTGTTTTCAATCTGTATGGAGGATTCTTGTTTACACCTAGAATTTTTGGCCTAGGACCATTAAGGTTGATGGCATACCTGGTGTCCAAGGCCGAAATCTTGGTCTCAATGATGGCCCATGCATCATGGAATTTGGGTATTCTGAAATAGATCCACGCCGTTCCTCGGCCTAGCAGTCAGGACTTCATCCGCGGTTGAGATCATCTAGTTTCGATCTATTGGGCGAGATCGCCCTAACAACTAGACTCGACCAAACGAGCTATTTCAGCCTAACAGACATAAGCACCCTAGTAGGACAGCTCAGCCCAAGAGAGAGGCTCTACCTAACTCTGTGTCCTCCCAGAATCAAATCCAGATTCACTCCGATCCTTGGCTGAATCTTCCACTAGCGAGCTCGGCCACGACCTTGATTCACATCCAATCTTCTAGCTAAAGGATGACATCTTCACATGGCCTCACATGGCCACTATCTCGGGAGCTGAAAAAGGATTGCGTATTGAGTGAAACATGGAGTGGACTTTTCAGGAAAAGCGCTGCACCAAATAGAATATGGAATGTGTTTTCTAGAAAAGAGGAAGACTTTCCATGTCAATCAAGCACATGTTTTAGAATATGTCAGTGGAGTTATAGTAAATCACCATTAAAATAAACAAATCCAAAGCCAGCTGTGCAAGGGACCTACCACTAAAGAAAGAAAGAAGATGCAGCTCCCAAAATCCTGCCTCCACCAGCTTCATCTTCTTCCTATAAATACAAGCCTCCCACATAGCAAATTATCTTTACCTATCATTTATCTTCCTGTAATGCACCTTCAATATCTTTAAATGCTTTCTTAGGAGTAGTGGTAAAGTTAAGTTCTTCCATCCATCAAATATAGTGTACGACCCTTGGTTTTCAAGGCGCTGGAGTACCGTCCCTGTTACTTTTCCATCCACCCCATGTATCATACAGCTGTTGAGGCCCAAAAATCCAAGGTTTGGCCCAAATAAATTCTCGGCCCAACACAATGCCTTATTAAGAAAAAGACCCGATTTGGAACATGCAGAATTCGTCATGCACGCTTTCACGAGCCATGACCACGTGCCATGCCAAATAAATATGCAATTTATCACGCTAAGAATTAAAATGAGCCCATAAAAGGCATTGGCTCTACAAGCTCATGCTAATTATTTCGTCAAGCATTATGTCTCTTTTCAAAGATTATAAAATTCAAGCACACCAATTGACATGCCATGCCAAGCAGGAAATCATTATTTCACACATAGCCACGCTACAAGCTTAAGTGGGCCCTAAGCCACGCAAATGCCCGAGGCTTGCTTGAGTGGGTTGTGGTATGGATGGTAACGAGCTTTCATAGGGCCCATTGATGAGCCAAGAAATGGAAGTTTTGGGCTACTTGGGAGCCCCAAAACTCAAGCCCATTTCTTGAGCGCAAACACATGGGTTAGCATGAGAGAGGGGGAGAAAATGATCCAATGCCTTAGGAGGATATCTAATAGTCTGCCATAGCACTTAGACAAAGCCAGCATCAATAGAATGCCTAAAATCAACAAAGCCTTTTCCAGCAGTTTGACGAAAACCCATCGCACGTTGGAAATAATAGGCCAACGACCCAATATTGCACACGAGCCTAGCTTAGCGACTTGTAGAAAAGCTGGTGCTGTGCTCCATCCTTGTTAGGACTCCAAGATGGTCAAATAGGAAGCCATGACAGAGACCAACAGAAATCCATGAGTGTAGGAAGAAGACCCAGCAGACATAAGCTCCACCTATCTCCTTTTCCATTGTAAGCTCTGTTTTGAAAACCAAGGAGAAAAGAAGGAGGCGCTCCACCCCTATGGAGAAAAACCAGCTATGCCAAAACCTTAGAACCACAAAGAACTCCTTACCCATGCGCCTTGGATGGGAGAATTTCACCAAATAGGATTGAGTGGAAAGAAGCAACGAAAAAGGGGGGAAAATGTTAGATGAAATTAGAGTTCTTCAAGCCTATAAACGAGAGCTTCTTCTACCCAGAGAATCACCATCCAGAGCCTGACCAAGCTTTGTCAAGCATCTGAGAATTTACTCAAACCACCCAATCTTCTTCTTTGTTTGTTTTCTTCTTCCCTTAAGGTAGAAATTGTTCTAATCTTCCTTTGCCCACTGCAAACCCTTGTTCTCTGTAAGAAATTCATGCTTCTCTCTTTCTCAAATTGCTAAACTTGTGAAAGCTTAGCTCCCATGCCACAAGCTCCTCAACCTAAGCCATTAATCAATTTATCATGTTTATTTGGCTATTGGTGAAAAGAACCTGAGGATGTTTTTCTAAGGTTTCATCAAACCTTTCAAAAACTCTTTTAGGAGCTTGGTTTATGAACTTAGATACTTGGGGGAACTTCTATTCATTTTCTTCTTACGGCAGCCCAAGCTCATTCGTCTTCTGGAACAAAAGACCTACAACACTCGCAATCTAGCGAGACATTAGAGGCACCATCCAAATCAACTAACTGCCTTCCACCATTTACCCCAATCAACGGCCTTGTAGCTCAGCCGTTACTCTCTCAGCCACAGTCGCTTTGAGCAAAGTTAGATCCAAATAGACACACTCAATCCATCCACATCATCTTTGAATGCATGGTATGACAGGACCCAACCCGGATTCCCCCTTGGAATCCTTGAATGTGACAACCCCGGCCTAATTGAATCGTTTTATTCAATTTATCTATTTGTGAAATTACAATTTTGTCCTTGTGTGATAGGGGCACTTGAGGCACTTTTTACTACGGAAGGAGTTTGGGGAAAAGAGTGCCACCATTGCGTCAGGCTCCATCAAATGAGTTCGTAGGCGGCTGTGCTCAATTCCGAGTAACGAACCCGTAAAGGTCTGAAAACTGAAATGACATAATAGTAATTTTGAAAATTGTCCAAAAAAAAAACCTAAATACCCAAGGGCCCCACTCTTTCCTCTTTCTCTCTCTCTCTCGATCTTTCTTTCCTCTCCGACCTTCCCCTCCCTCCCGACGAACGTAGAACCGGCCACTTTGTGGCTAATTTATCATCTGGCCACCCCCAAGTATTAGAGGGTTTGGAATTGATCGTGAGGGGCCGGCTAGCACGATGAAGCCCAGCCACGACCACCATTCAGGGAGGTGCTGAATGCTTGAAAAAGGTTGGGATTGCACCGATTTTTCTATCACAGTCCTGGGCCCGGCCACCATATTTATCGATCCAGGTATGGTTTTTGACGTCTTCTACGTATTCTCACTGATGGTAGGGTTGGATTAGATCGATTTTGAAGTTTTGAAACTCAATCTAAAACCTAGAAATTTCAGTTTTTGGATCAATTTTCCGACCACTTCTTGGCCAAATTAAGGGTTGGATTTGAAATTGGTACTTAGGTGATGAGGGGTAAATTTAATGACTCTTAAACAAAACGCGACAAACTTCACACACTCTAGACCTTGACCAAATACTCTTATGACTAGTCAACTATCATATATGAATTATACCAAACAATAACATATACAAAGCATACCTAGATGTACCTGCAAGCCTAGATAATTACTAGTGGCAAACTAGGCACTTAGAAGGACCCATCAATCTAGGCATCCCTTGTGCTAGCAACAACTATAGTGAAAGTGTGTGAAATCATCATAATCAAGTAAACACCAAACAACAGATAATGATGACTAGTCAACTACAAGAACACAGACTCAGAATTCATACGATGACTAGTCAACCACTAAGAACACAAACCCAGAATTCATACGATAACTAGTCTACCACCAAGAACACAAACCCAAAAAAATTACAAAGCTGCAATCATAAATTGTTCACCTAGAAACCCACCATTGGGAAAAACTGGGGGTCATTAACCGACCAGGCAATCCACTAAGTAGAAAAAGATTCTTAAAGAGAAACACAAGCAAGCTCAAGAAAAATCTAGATCTATTTTGGAAGATGAGCTATACCTCCTTTGTGCAATCTTCTTCTCCAACTTAGCAAAGCTTGAAGCTCAGTTTTTTACGGCAATGGCAGCTCCTTCTCCTGCTCATTCATCCCATGGCACCCGCTTGCAAGCTCTAACTCAGACAGAAACTAAAATTTGGATTCAAAGGAGAATGACCAATTTCTTCAAGAAACCATGCTCTTAAAGAAATCAATCTTGAATCTGAGTTAGATATATATGAGAGAGTGTTTGATCTAGCAAGATGAGGTTTTCATATTTCAAATGCAGTTTTCAAAAAGAAACATTTTGAAAAACTCAAAGATGAAAAATATGAATGTTACACTTGAGGAAGAAGAGAAAGTTTACAGAGAAACTTTCCAAAACTTGCCTACAAAAGTGACGACTGCCAAATAAGGAATTCTTTAGCTTTTACCAAAAATTCCTAGGTCAGAATAGACACGTGGTAGCTGAGAAATTCATAGAAAAGGACAAAAAAAAATGGTTAAGCCTCAGTTGGAAATAGTGAGCTAGAAATCCTAATTGAAACAAAGGTTGACTAGTCATACGAAGGAAAGATAACCAGTCATAATCTTCAGAAATTTAGTGAATGCAATGTAGTGTAATGCAGAATTTACCTTTGTCAAACACATTGTTTTCCATTAGAATGTAGCCAGATAAGAACACTCAAAGAAGCAATTCTTAATCTAAACTTAGAGCTTGGGAAATTACAATGATTGTTCTATTACAAAATTGTCAAGGGAAGCCAAAAGAAAATTACAAAATCCATACACTTACAGGCTTAGTTGTAAAAGTTGATCTCCTAGGTGTGCTTGATCATTTGGTAAAGCTCTTGACCGGCAGTTTGAAGATTTTTCAATCGCTGGAATTTACTCAAGTCACCCACATGTTGCCGGTGCATGTGGCAGAGCCGTTGTGTCCTAGAAATTGGATACTGTTTGACTATCGGACGGATATTATGCCTACTAGGGGATACTAGGTTCAGATCGTTTGATCAGTCCTATTTTCTATTATGTCGTTCCTCATATCTCTAGGATCATGTAGGAATTCACGCATTGAAAATTGGAGTCCTGGATGCTCCAAATAATTGAGTTTAGGGATAAGTAAATCGGTTCCTGTCTGATCGTGTGATCGAGAGCGATCCGACCGCTTGATCGAGACCAAACTCATGGGACGCGTTTCGGAAATAGTGTTGGACCTTTAGGAGCATTTGAATCAGAAATCTAAGGTCGTGGGCCCGGTTGACCAAAAACTAGAAGTTTGACCAATTGTTGGCCATAGGTCTTTTGAGACCATCTCATCCTTTGGGAAGGTACTAGAATGGCTTTGGGACTTTTCTAAAGTTGTGTACACACGTTAAGTTTCCAGGAACTAGGGTTTGAATTTAAATTCTTGGTGAGGTTGACTAATTAAGCATCTTCGATATGGCATACGAGTTTGTTCAGAGTGTTTGCTCATAGTCGTTGCAATATGTGTATTTTGATTCATCAAATTTGTAGCAGCTTCTCTAGCTTTATTATGAAAATTACCAACTAAACCAACATGCATCTTTATTCTTTCTCTCCCTTTCTTCCAATTCCTAGACCCTGCTCTAGTGAAAGCTTCACTACACACTTGTTCAAAATTGGATCTAAAGAGATAGCGATAAAGACAAATTGCAGCATCATTAGATACATTATACTCCAATCAAATTCATCAAACAATTGGGGAATGAAGTGTCGACTAATTCCTGATATATTACTTTGTGGGAAAGAATGACATCTAGGTTGACAAGTTCCTTTTTGAAGATATGCTCTTCGAACCTCATCTCTAATAGTAATATCATACTCAATCATACGAATTCTTAGTCTAGGGTCTGCCTGAAGATTAGCCAAAACCTCATCTAACTTACTTTTGTCTTGAACTTGAAGTTCTTGAACTATCCACATTATCTGAACTAACCAATGATGATTTTCTCTTAAAAAATCTTTCCATAATTCTACATAAATTAATCAAAATAATAACTAAACTAAATTAAAGAGAACACCAAATTTATACCAATTAACCACAAAAAAATTCATAAATGAAACATCCAATAAATCAAAACAATATAATACAATCATAAATTCAATTTCAATTCAAGTAATTTAGGTTTAGAGTTAGAATTTACTTGAATTGTGAGGTGGTGGAAGTGGAGGCAAGTTTTGGCGGCTGCAATGAATGAACTGGGGCTTAAAGGTTTTGTGGGGGGAAGGTGTTGTGGAGATTGGGGATTTAGGGTTCAGGAGAAAAGAATGGGGGTTTTGGAGATGCTGAAGTCGGGTGGAGGGGTTTTGAAACTGTTAAAATTATTTTTTTTCAAAGATTTGCACCAAACGAAGTCGTTTTGGCTAGGTCATTTTAAAAAAATTCACCGGGCCAAAATGTTGTCGTCTTGGCCAGCAAGTTTTTTTTTTTTTAAAAAAAAGAAGAGCTGGGTAGCTTCTTCTTCCTCACACTAGCAACCCTCTCCTTTAGCCATTCATGGGGCCACACAGTCAGGTAAAGGGGACCTTCTAGCTTGTTTTCATGGAGTCCATAGGGTCGATTGACCGCATTGTGGGGCTGTCCCTGCACACAATAGTTAGGATTAATTTAATGGGACTCATGCCCTCTACCCAAACTCAATGAGCATACATAGAAACTAAAGATTTAAGTTTACAACCTAGGAAAGAATAAAGGTAGAGAGTGAAAGAAGAACATTCCTATGGAGCAAACAATGATGATGCCTCGAAATGGTGGTCTTGACCTCGGAATCTAGGACTTGGGTGCGGAAAATGGAAAATGTGAGTGCACGAAAACAAAGCATTTAACATAATTTATAAACAACATAAATAACCCCTAGATATAATGCCAAGCAACAAAATCCTTTGTATGCTTACATATATAAGAACTGATACTTGAAAATAATCCAATTTAGTATACTTATAACAAAATATATACGATAAAGAAATCCATTTAATTAATACTTCATTGTTTAGTCCTCATTGTAAAACCATATAATTGAAACTTCCAAAATAATCCCGTTAAAGTAAAATATAAACATCAAAACCCAAAATATCCTTTTTCTCCCACAACCATACCCATTCTTAGGCGTATGCTTGCAAACATAAAATGTCAAATAATTTGCAATTACCTAATCTCAAATCCAAACCTCATTTCAAAAGTCCATACCTGTGCAGAGCAATCTCATACAGATGCTCAGAAAACTCAACCTCGAAATAAATCCAAAAATGTACCCACACAAATACCCATATACATATTTATATAACAAAATCGACTTTAAAACCAAGATATCCCATAATCCCTATATAGCATACAACACAAACTTAAACAAGACCTTGTTCCCTTCCCAGACCACTCTCTTCCAAAATGCATAACCGTAGACACATCATGTGAGGAAGGATCCCTCAACCATGTAGCCAGGGACGAGCCGTCCAACAAGGGACTGTCCCTCACCAACGCACACAACAGATTTCTTAATACTCGTGCTTCTGTGCCAAGTTCTACGCATGTAGACTACCCAGCCAAGGGGCCTTCAATTACAACCCACCAAGGTGCTCGGGACATAACCACAAACCTTTCAATTTCATTGTTTCCGATGTGCGTGACCAAGTGCACGGGGAGGTACATAGACATCTGGACTAATAGCACTCCCAACAAACATAAACCACAACCCAACTCAAATACATAGACATCCGGACATTAGTGTTGTCCATAACTCAATACCCAGATATATATATATATATATTCAAAGTATAGATAGTAACTCTCAAAAATAACATATATCATAACCCAAAATTATCAAAATCTTCAAATATCCAAATATACTCCAATAATCCCATAACATAATCTCATAAGCCCATCAAGACCCCAAAATAATTCGAATCATAATCAAAACTTGTTTCATAATCTCAAGACACTATAATCCAATGTTAAAACACAATATAGTTTCATAATCTCAACAGTCAAAAAAATCAAATTTCTATAATGCAAGACGATCCATCTTTGAAAGTAATGATCATTTAAAAACAAAGTCCACTCAGAACAGGTCCACGCTACTCAATCTTGAGAAAGCTTTTCCTCTGGAATACACGACGCAAGAATACCTATTCGAGAGAATAAACATGCTTAATTAGTACACGTACCCAAAGACGAAGTAAGTGTGCACGACTACCAGAGAGTTTCTAAGGCCAAACTAACACTTTTTGAAAGGTGGAACGCCCTCGGAAGACACACGGTCAACTGAGTGATCAAACTTCCCATGTTGGTCAAACGCCCCGCGTGGCACACAACCTCCGATTTCCGATATGAAAGTCCCTACAAGTTCAACAAGATTTACTAAACACGTCTTGTAAGTTTGGTCTCAACTGAGCGATCGGATGTAAGATAGTCGCACAATCGGATGGCGATTGCTTCGTCACTGGAAATTTCTCGAAACACCCTACAATACCTATATCAACACGTTTAGACTATCAAGGGAAGCATTTTTGGTTCTTGGACCAAGGCCAAAAAGTGGCCGAAGCTAGCAGGATTGAACCCAAACCGTGAGCCCTAAGTGGGTGTTTTAAACGATCTCTAAAACCTCAAAATCGATCTACAATACCACATAAATGGATGGAGCACAAAGGGTAGATGAAGTTTCATACCTGGTTCAACAATTTTGGTCACCGGAATCGCTGGAAATTGCACAAACACTCCCGATGATGAACGAGGGTTTTGGCTCTTTCACTCCAAAATCGCAATCAATCTTGGAGTACTGAAGGTGGAAATGGGTATGGACGTGTAGAGGAGGAAGAGACGATTTTGTTGCAACAAGAATCGTCAGATTTGGTGGACGAAAGGAGGAGAAAACATGGTCCGTTTTCGTGAAGGAGAGAGAGAGAACACGCGGAGGAGAGGAATAAGAAAGAGATAGCTGATCTGTTTTAAAACCAAACATTACAATTGTGCCACTGCACTTCCGTTCACCACAACTTCTTCGTTAAAACTACGATTTGAGCTCACTACGTGTCTACGAACACGTGGGAGCGAACCCTACACAATGGTGCCACTCAATTCCCCAAAATTCTTTCGGATCAAAAAGTTACTAAAGGGACCCCACCCTAAAGGGCAAAATTGTAATTTCACAATTGCATAAATTGAATAAAACAATTAAATTGGGTGTGTTACACGGTAGACCCTCATTTTTAGAAAATTGTATGAGTGGACGAAAACAAAGCATCAAACATAGTTTATATTCAATATAATAACACCCTCATTTTTAGAAAATAATGCCAAAATACTATGCAACCAAATCCTTTTGTATACGTACATATATACCATCTGATACTTGAAAGTAATTCAATTCAGTATACTTATATCATGTCATAAGATAAGGAAAACCATTTAATTAATACTTCTCAAATTCTTGGAAAACAAACACCCAAGGTAAACCCGTTAATATAAAATATAATCATCAAAACCCTTATTAAAAATTATACTATATTAATATTATATTCTTAGGTTGATTAGCACGCAACTTCGTAGAACCTTTTCATTCTAGTTACCAAAGAACCAATTGAAAAAACTTGAAGGGAATTTCTAAATTTGGCTCTTCTAAACCGTAAGTCCAATGCTACCAACGTGTCTCTTTGAGCCACACCAATAATCAATAACAAAAAATAACAAATAAGATTCAATTCCCAGCAAAATTGCCTAAAATTAGCAAAGAACATCACATTAAATGGAAGGTTTCTCAGTCTCGTAATCATCATCTCCTCCAAAATCCTCTCTCTCTCTCTCTCTCATAGTCCTCATTATCAAAGTCTACAGCCATTTGTAATTTATTTTGAAGATCAAATGGCCATGTCCAAGACATTTACACTTTGCATTGTTTTTCTCTTGGTGTGCTCAATTTGTAGTGAAACGGCGAATGCAAAAGATATCGAATGGGGCAATACGTCGTGATCAGCCAGGTGGTTGCAGGGAGTCAAAGTGCATGTCTCCACCATCCAACTCTTATAACAGAGGTTGTGAGGAGGGGAAGGAGTGTAGAGGTGGTGGTCGTAAATTTAAATGAGTCTTCAGAAGCACAACATATAATCAAGAAGGGGACACACCAAGAAATGGAGGTTAAAACACAAAATAGAGATGCCCATTCGTTTACATAAATATATTTATGATACTACTCTTGATTTAGCCATATTGTGAACATGATGTAATAAAGAACAACATTATTTAATGAATTTGTAAAGAGTTCAATGTGTTGGTATTAAAGGGGTTTTCAAAATTTTATTGTTTTCAATTTTGAATTAAATTTTAATTTTGTTGACCAAATGCTTCTATATTTTTTGTGGGGTTATAATATCTTAATTTTGAACTCGTATTTTTATATTTAATGCTATAATTTTTGGGGATTGGATGTCTGTAAAAGGCTATTCCTCCTTCACATTTAACATACAACTTTACAAGATCCACCTCGAATTCCACTTCAAAATCCGTGACGAACCTTGCTTTCCGTCCGGCATCTAACCAAAGATGGACCCACTTCAGAGGTGTGTTGGGACTCGTGCACCCTTAACGGGTTGTACCGTAGAGCCCTTGACAAGGCTGTCTGTGCATGTTATACTTATTTTTAGTAGCACATGTATGGAGGATTCTTGTTTACACCTAGAAATTTTGGCCCTAGGGCCAATTAAGGCTGATGGCATACCTGGTGTCCAAGGCCGTAATCTTAGCCTCAATGATGGCCCAAGCATCATGGACTTTGGGTATTCTGAAATAGCTCCACGGCCGTTCCTCGGCCTAGCAGTCAGGACTTCATCCGCGGTCGAGATCATCCAATTTCGATCTATTGGGCAAGATCGCCCTAACAACTAGACTCGCCCAAAAGAGCTATTTTGGCCTAACAGACAAATGGGCCCTTGTAGGACAGCTCAGCCCAAGAGATAGGCTCAACCCAACTTCCAAGTCCTCCCAACAATCAAATCCAAATTCACTCCGATCCTTGGCTGAATCTCCCACTAGCGAGCTCGGCTACGACCTTGATTCACATCCAATCTTCTAGCTAAAGGATGACATCTTCACATGGCATCACATGGCCACTATCTCGGCAGCAGAAAAAGGACTGCGCACTGAGTGAAACATGGAGTGGGTTTTTCTGGAAAAGCGGCACACCAAAGAGAATATGGAACGTGTTTTCTAGAAAATGGGAAGACTCTCCATGTCAAACAAGCACATGTTCTAGAATATGTCACTGGAGCTATAGTAAATCAACATTAAAATAAACAAATCCAAAGCCAGCTGTGCAAGGGACCTGCCACTAAAGGAAGAAAGCAGATGCAGCTTCCCAGATCATGCCTCCACCAGCTTCATCTTCTTCCTATAAATACAAGCCTCCCATGAAGCAAATTATCTTTACCTATCATTTATCTTCCTGTAATGCACTTTCAATATCTTTAAATTCTTTCGTAGGAGTAGTGGTAAAGTTAAGTTCTTCCATCCATCAAATATATTATATGACCCCTGGTTTTCATGAAATTTGTAGCCATATAAATATGCCTTCGCAAGGATGGTGCGTTGTAATTGAAGGCTGTATGAGGCATGGGGTGGACGGAAAAGTAACAAGGATGGTGCTCTACGAAAGAATTTATAGGTTGGGATAAAGGATCAGCCAAGTGAAAAATCAAATTGGAACTTTTACCAGTCTATTTCAACAAGTGTGCAGATCTACTTGCAAAAATTGGGTTGGCCAGGTTCTCTCTTTCTGCATACGCAAGGCTGTTAGTCGACTTTCCTCAGAATGATGCGGCCTGGTAAGGTTTGTGGATGGTTTGAATTGGCTGGAGAAGACAATGGCTGAGTCTTCTTGAGTGGTTTGAAATTTAGTTGGCTGGAAGTGTATTGAAGAAGCCAACTTTGGTACTTGGGTTGGAATTGAATGGTTGGCCAACTATATATAATGATAGAGGTGGTGATTGGTCAATGACCATTCCCAAAACAAATAAAATATTTTTAATATGTATATTGGTCAATGACCTTTCCCAAATGAAGTGTTCTAATGTAATGGCCAAAGAGTTAGCTGGAGAAGTGTGGCTGAGAAGATAGCAGCAGAGGGGTGCGTGTTTGACAATCCAAAGTGAGCTGGATTGGTCATAATGTTGTTTTGAATTTCTGAGATAAGGCATGTTAAATAGCATTCTGACATAAAGAATTTGTGATATTAAAATATTAATTGGCCAACCAGATTTGATTTCCCATAGTCTAGGATGAAAAGCTTATTGATCCATGCAAATACCTCCCAAGTAAGCTCTTTTCTTGCCTCGAACTGGTGAGGACCTCACAATTTTTCACAATACAAAAACTGTAGTTCCGCCGTAATAAATGATAAGAAAGTGAATCGTTTAGGCAAACCGCTTACAAATCTAAAAGGAAAGATCAACTCAAAACAAAAAGAGCATTGATTTCAATTTATCGCTTTTGGTCCGGATCGACTAGGTATGTGTATGCTTGATTGGATCATCAACACGTCCGGTGTCTTGGGTTTTTTCTTCTGATTCCTGTAGATGAAAGCCCAAATGTTTGGTTCATGGGCCTCTCGACACAAACTTAATTGTTTAGTCCACAAATGTACCCATATAAATACCCATATACATATTTATATAACAAAATCATCTTTAAAACTAAGATATCCCATAATCCTGATATAGCATATAACAAAAACTTAAACAGGACCTTTTTCCCTTCCCAAACCCCTCTTTTCCAAAATGCATGCCCGTAGGCACAACAAATGAGGAAGGATCCTCACAGAGGAGAACCCTCAACCATGTGGCTAGGAACGAGTCCTCCAAGAGGGGGATTGTCACTCACCAGCCCGCACATTAGATTTCTCAATACTCATGCTTCTGTGCCAAGTCCTACGTGGGCAGACTACCCAGCCAAGGGCCTTTAGTTACACCCTGCCAAGGTGCTCGAGACATAACCACAAACTTTTCAATTTCATCGTTTCCAATGTGCATGACCATGTGCACGGGGAGATACATAGACATTCGGACTAATAGCACTCCAATCTGACATAAACCACAACCCAACTCAAATACATAGACATCTGGACATTAGTAGTGTCCATAACTCAATACCCAAATATATGTATATATTCAAAGTATAGATAGTAACTCTCAAAAATAACAAATATCATAACCCAAAGTAATCACAATCTTCAAATATCCAAATATACTCCAAAAATCCCATAGCATAATCTCATAAACACATCAAGACCCTAATATAATTCGAATCATAAAAACTTGTTTCATAATCTCAAGATACTATAGTCCAATATTAAAACACAATATAGTTTCATAATCTCAATAGTAAAAAAAATCAAACTTCTATAATGCAAGACAATCCATCTTTCAAAGTAATGATCATTTATAAACAAAGTTCACTCACAACAGGTCCACGCTACCCAATCTTGAGAGAGCTTTTCCTCTGGAATACGCAACGCAAGAATACTTATTCGAGAGAATAAATAGGCTTAATTAGTACGTGTACCCAATGACAAAGTAAGTGTGCACTATTACCAAAGCATTTCTAAGGCCAAACTAACGCTTCTTGAAAAGTGGAAGGCCCTCGAAAGACTCACGGTCAATCGAGTGGTCAAACTTCCATATTGGTCAAACGGGTCCGTGTGGCACACAAACTCCGATTTCTAATCTGAAAGTCCCTATAAGTTCAACAAGATTTACTAAATACGTCCTATAAGTTTGGTCTCGATTGAGCAGTCGGATGTAAGACAATGACGATCGAATGGCGATCGCGCTTAACCCTAGCATCGTTGATTCGAGTACCTAGGACTCCGATTCTCGATCAGGCGTGAGTGTCTTGAGAAATTTTGGTCACCGGAAATTTCTCGAAACACCCTACAATACCTGTACCAACACGTTCAAATTGTCAAGGGAAGCATTTTTGGTTCTTGGACCTCAACCAAAAAGTGGCCAAAGCTAAAACCTCAAAATCGATCTATAATACCTACATAAACGTATAGAGCACAAAGAGTAGATGAAGTTTCATACCTGGCTCAATGATTTTGGCCACCAGAATTGCTGGTAATTGCACAAACACTCCCAACGATGAACAAGGGTTTTGGCTCAATTTCAGTCCAAAATCACGGTCAATCTTGGAGTACTAAAGGTTGAAATAAGTATGGACGTGTAGTCGGAAGAGACGATTCTGTTGCAACAAGAATCGCCGGATTTGTTGATTTAACGGTGGAGAAAACATGGTTTGTTTTGGTGAAGGAGAGAGAGAGAGAGAATGCCCAGGGAGGATAAGAATAAGAAAGAGAGAGCTGATCTGTTTTAAACCCAACTTCAAAAAATTTACTGTTGTGCCACTACACTTCCATTGACCACAACTTCTTTGTAAAAACTACAATTTGAGCCCACTACGTGTCTACGAACACATGAGGGCGAACCTTACGCAATGGTGCCACTCAATTCCCCAAAATTATTTCGGATCAAAAGGTGACTAAATGGACCCTACCCTGAAAGGCAATATTTTAATTTCACAATTACATAAATTGAATAAAAATGATTAAATTAGGTCAGGGGTGTTACACGATAGACCGTGCTGGCACACCCGTGCATGCCCATCCAACACAAAGTAAGATGACCTGTGTTGAAGCATAATCCCCTGGGCTTGGAGCACCAGGCAATGAGATTTTGTGCAACCAACAATTCTGCCGTGTATGTTTAGGAGCAATATCTCCGATTGCACTACTCGTCCCCAGCCACATGTGTATTGAGGATTCTGCATGTGGTCTACTCAAACAATCTCTGTGTTGGATTGTTTCCCTCGTACTTGTTGATGGTGTAGTGACTATATATATATATATATATATATATATATATGAGCTTCATGAGGGATCCCTCAAATAAGCTTATTTGAGGGATGCTCTTGTAGGGCCCACTCCTTCTTGTATTTCACTAATCCAAACAGTATATTTTGTAGATACTCATTCAAAGATTATCTCTACAAAAAAATCACTTGAATCCGATATCATTTGACCACTCTATTGAATTATTGAAATTTTAGTACTTTCTTGAAGCACTATGTTCATTGACTTTGTACGACAAAACTAGATATCCAAACGGTTTCTGATTTGTCTAATTTTTTGCAAGGATGATCCATGAATGTAGACTTAAAAAATAGATGGTTTGGAACATTGAATTTTTTTTTGTAGGGGACCCTAAAGGGTGTCCTCAAATAAAATTATTTGAGGGATCCCTTAGTCCCCTGTATATATATATATATATATATATATGTGTGTGGATTGATTTCTAGGTTGAGGTCTCTTGAGCATGTGCATTGAGAGTACTTTACATAGGTATGAACATTTGAAATGAAATTCGGAATTCAAATTGGATATTTGCAAATTACTTGGCATATTGTATTTTTGGAAGGGCATGGTTGCGAGAAAAAGGATTTTGGGTTTCGATGATTATATTTTATATTAACAGGATTACTTTGGAAGTTTCAATTATACGGTTTTATAATAAGGATTAAATGCTTGAGTGTACAATGTTATCCAAGAACTTGAGGAGTATTACTTTGCGTAGAGCTTGCTGATACGAGTTAATAGATAGGTGGCAGTTCAATTCAGAGTTATAACGAAGAAATTATGATCTACGGATTTTTTTGCTAAGTCAACTTCTAAAAATCAGGCATCCTCTTCTCTCTCTCATTTTTCTCTCCCAACTCTCTCTCTCTCTCTCTCTCTCTCTCTCTCTCCTCTCCCCGAGCGATCGTAGTTGCTTTGATGGGCAATTTCATCACCGTGGTTGATACCAAAGAATCGCCTCTTCCCCACCCTATTTCCCACGTCGTCCTGAGCACGACAGTATGCTTGGATTTGAATTTGGTTATCGTTTGACTATCGAATGAATATTGTGCCTATTATGCTGTAACACCTTGACCCAACAAATTGTTTCTAATTAATAATTTAATAGTGCAATTACAGTTTTTCCCTTGGAAGTAGAGGCACTTTAGTCATTTTTGTTTGGAAAGGAATTTAAGGAATTGAGTAGCACTGTTGTGTAAAGCTAGTGAATACTAGTGCGTAGACATGCGGCACCCTCAATTTCGATTTAAAACGAAGAAGTTATGATCTACTGGAAGTGCAGTGGCACAACCGTAAATATCGCGAAGTTCCAATTTAAGTAACAAATCAGATTCCTTTTTATGGAATTCTCTCTCTCTCTCTCTCTCTCTCTCCCTCCTCACTCATGCCACCTCTCTTCTTCTCAAAACAGACTGGCTTGTTTGGCTTACGTTTTCTCCTCCGTCCACCCATGACCCACAAAACATTCGTCTCTTCCTTCTCTACACATCCATGCCCATTTCCACGTTCGAAACTCCAAGATTGTCACGATTTTGGACTGGAACCGAGAGATACCCTCGTTTCATCGCTAAAGGTGTTCGTGTGATTTTTGGCGATTTCGACAGCCAAACTCATCAAACCAGGTATGACTCATTATGCTCTACCTATTTATGTGCTTGATTTAGGTTAATTTTGAGGTTTTAGAGTTCGATTTCTAGCCCCTAATTATGCCGACGGTTTCGGCTTCGTTCCATCTAATTCTGTTTAGTTTTTGGTCATGGTCTAAGAACCAAAAATGCTCCCCGAGTTGTGCTTGATATGTTGGTATAGTCATCACTGGAAATTTTCAAGACACCCACGGGCGGATGGCAGTAGCGCGCTGAAGCCTTGTTTCGCAACTTTTTTTTGACCTAGAATTATTCCTTCGTCATCCTGAGCATGATGGTATGCTCGAATTTGAATTTGGTTATCATTTGACTGTCGAACGGATATTGTTCCCATTATGCGATATTCGGGTTCAATAAGTTCAGCTGTTCGATTAGTTCCAATTTCAAGTATGTTATTCCATGTACCTCTAGGATCATGTAGGAACTTGCAGATCGAGAATCGAAGTGTAGGATACTCTAAAACAATGATTCTAAGTAGGCGAAACGATTGTCGTCCGATCGTGCGATTGGCTTAGATCCGACCGCTCGATTGAGACCAAATCTTCGAACTTGATCAGAGACTGGATCGAATCGAGATCGTGGGCCCTGCGGGCCCAATTGACCAATATGGAAAGTTTGATGATAGGCTTTTTAGTACCTGCGCAAACAGGGTTAAAACTCCTACAAAACTTGCAAGAATGACAAGGTTATCGTAGTATAAATGATTCTCGCAAGGTCGTTCTCCACAGGGATTATTAAATAACTCGTATCAACCAAATTCTAATTAATTATTGCAAAAGAGAAAGTTGAGATGTTTGATTTGAAGACCTTAAATTAAAAGGAATTTAACTAATAAAAATAAGGCAATATGCAAAATTAAAGCTAAGAGCAAGAGAAACAGTTGTGTTTTTAGAAATCAAATTAAGAAAGCACTAGGGATCCGCCGTCACCTTAACAATTCTATATAGTTCCCCCAATTACTTATGACCTATACATGCATATTTCGAAGGTTAGGTATTCCTAATATATGCCTACTTGGACCCCCAACATAGTATATCACACATGCAATCCGTCTGTGGTATTCAGATCAAATCTAAACATACATGACTCATTAAGTTCTATGGAACCTTTTGAAAAACCATGCAACCTTTAAGACGTGGTATTAATCACAAGAAGCCTTCATCAATTTAAGGGACCGACCTCCGACCAAAACTGCATCAAATTACTTTTCTAAACATCCTAATGGTGATCAAGTATCAAGACACTTAGATAGTTTAACCCAGTGATGAATAATTTGAAAACCTGCATGCATATAATCATAAGCAAATTGGACAGAAAGTACATATTCTTGCTAAGGCTCGTGACCTCACCCTAGCAAAAGAGAGTTAGTTACGCATGTTCACAATTGAAATCCAAGAAAATATCATTAAGAAGAATAAGAATGAAAACACCTGAAAGTCGCGAAAATCCAAAACCCTAGCAATTGCTCCAAAAGCCAAAAAGAAATAAAAAGGGAGTCCCTAAATTGCTGTGAAAAGGAGCTTAAATACCTCCTAAAACCTAGCTGCCCAATCCCCACAAGGAAACTAGGTTAAAATAAGATAATACTAGGATATAAAATCCAAATTGGATTAGGAGAATCTGCCCAAATCTGCCCAGCCACGTTTTGGTCTCAAATCTCTTCCAAATCTGGCCCAAGATAGCTCGTTTTAAAGATAAAAACGTTCTGAACACTTCTCCAGAAGGCCACGAACCCATCTGAGGTCATCTTGGGCTCCAAAACACAATAAAATCCCAAATCGTCATTATTCCAGCACCACGTACTGCTCCTTTATTTTATCGCCAAAAATAACCGCTTGGTAGAAAAGTCTTAAATTTTGATACGATCAAGCCAAGTGGCAACTCACGAACGTCCTCCAACTGGAATTACTCCAAAATTCGTCCATTTGATTATGTTTTGCTCCAGAGAGAGTCGAAAGTCCTATATTGGAAATATAATTCAAAGTATCAAAATTCTTCCAAAATATTAACCAAACTATATTAAAAATGGGGTTAAATATATAATATAAAATATGCGCATCATTTGACCATTCAGTTGACCATGAGTCTTCCGAGACCGTCTCATCCTTCGGGAAGTGTTAGAATGACCCTATAAACCTTTTTAAGGGTTGGGCACACTTTGACACCTGGAAACTAGAGTTTTGAGTTAAAGTTTGTTGTTGGGTAAGTTTATTCAATAAGTCCATTTATTCTCTCAAATAGGTACCCAGGCGCAATGTTTCGCTCAAGATGAACTCGCCCACCGTTGAACTAGCTTTGGACTTGTTATGAGTGGACATATGCTTTTAAATGAACATTGTTTTTCAAACATGGAATTGCTTGCATAAATGTGATTTGATTGGAAAATTGAATATTTTGGGTTAATGAGTTTATGGGATTTTATTATCAAGCTAGTCTATATGCCCGATGTCGGACAGGATGTAGGGTCTCGGCCACGGGTTCCGAGGGGAATTCGTATATGCGATATTCGGGTTCTATAGGTTTCGATGGTTCGATCAGTTTCAATTTCAATTATGCGACTCCCAAGCCTCTAGGATCGTGCAGAAACTTATGATAGAGAATCAAAGTCCGGATACTTCGAATCAACGATTATAGGGTTAGTTAAACCAGTCGTCATCCAATCATGTAATCGAGAGTGATCTAACCGCTCGATCGAGACCAAACCTTTAGGACTTGTTTAGTAGACTTTGGTGGACCTATAAGAACTTTCAGTTTGGAAATCGGAGGTCGTGGGCCCCACGAGCCTGGTTGACCATTATCGAAAGTTTGACCATTCGGTTGACCATGAGTCTTCCGAGACCTTCTCATCCTTAGGGAAGTACTAGAATAACCCTATAAATCTTTTTAAAGGTTGTGCACACTTCAAGACTCGGGAACTAGAGTATTGAGTTAAAGTTCGTAGTTGGGTACATTCATTAGTTAAATTCACTTACTCTCTCGATCTAGGTACCCAGAGGAAGAGCCCTATCAGGGTTGAGCACTATGATATGGGATTTCTTGGGATCAGTATTGTTATTATTGTTATCATTATTATTATTAAGTATATGTTATTAGATATACTGGTTTATGAAAGCGGATCTCAGATTTTGGGTATCGGTTACACGCCATGATATGTACCATCCCTAATTAGATATGGTTACTTTACCACACGGCGAGGTAGGATTTGGCGTGTGGACTCACATGTCGAGGCAGATGTGGCATGTGGGTTAAGGTCCGCACCCTTTAGCGGGTGTGCTATAGGCCTATAACGGGTAGTCCTGAGCACGTAGGACTTAATTTGGTTGCATGGCGAGGTAGGATTCTTGCGTGTAAGCTATGTAGCGGTAGTCCCCCGGTTAGATAACTCATCCCTAGTCACAAGGTAAAATTTTGGTATCCTCGTGGTTCAGTCAAACAATCCCCCGGTTGGATTGTTTCCAATACATGTTGGGATTGTTTCCCCCAATACATGTTGGGATTGTTTCCCCCAATACATGTTGATGATGTGTTGAGTTTGCGTGTGTATATGTATACGGGTATATTTGTGGAGATACTTTCTAGATTGAGATTTCTTGAGCACATGCATTGAGACTACTCTGCACAGGTATGAACAGTTGAAATGAAATTTGGATTTGAGTTTGGATATTTGGAAATAACTTGGCCTTTTATGTTTTGCAAGCACACGCCTAAGAAATAGTATAGTTGCAGGAAAAATGATTTTTGGGTTTTGATGATTATATTTTATATTAACAGGTTTATTTTGGTGCTTTGAAATATATAGTTTTACAATAAGGATTAAATGAATAAGTTTATGTTTTTCAAGAATTTGAGGAGTATTAATTTTCCTTATAGTATATCTTGATATAAGCATACTAAGTTGAATTATTTTCAAGTATCGAACGTTATATATGTACGTATACAAAGGATTTTATAGCATAGTGTTTTGGTATTATTTTCTAAAACGGAGGGGGTTAATTATGTTGAATATACATTATGTTTAACACTTTGTTTTTGTCCACTCACATTTTTTGTTTACAACCAGGTCCTAGATGTCCGAGGTCGATACCACCACGTTGAGGCATCGTGACATGGTGGTCTCGACCTCGAATATCTTGGACCTAGGGGCCGCAAAACAGAAAATATGAGTAGACAAAAACAAAGCGTCAAACATAGTTTATATTCAATATAATAACACCCTCATTTTTAGAAAATAAGGCCAAAATACCATGCAACCAAATCCTTTTGTATACGTACATATATACCATCTGATACTTGAAAACAATTCAATTCAGTATACTTATATCATGTCATAAGATAAGGAAAACCATTTAATTAATACTTCTCAAATTCTTGGAAAACAAACACCCAAGGTAAACCCGTTAATATAAAATATAATCATCAAAACCCTTGTTAAAAATTATACTATATTAATATTATATTTTTAGGTTGATCAGCAAGCAACTTCGTAGAACCTTTTTCATTCTAGTTACCAAAGAACCAATTCTAAAAACATGAAGGGAATTTCTAAATTTGGCTCTTTAACCATAAGTCCAATGCTACCAACGTGTTCTCTTTGAGCCACACCAATAATCAATAACAAAAAATAACAAATAAGATTCAATTCCCAGCAAAATTGCCTAAAATTAGCAAAGAACATCACATTAAATGGAAGGTTTCTCAGTCTCGTAATCATCCTCTTCTCCAAAACCTCTCTCTCTCTCTCTCTCTCTCTCTCTCTCTCATAGTCCTCATTATCGAAGTCTAGCCATTTGTAATTTATTTTGAAGATCAAATGGCCATGTCCAAGGCATTTACACTTTGCATTGTGGCTCTCTTGGTGTGCTCGATTTGTAGTGAAACGGCGAATGCAAAAGATATTAGTAATGGGGCAATACGTCGTGATCAGCCAGGTGGTTGCAGGGAGTCACGGTGCATGTCTCCACCATCCAACTCTTATAACAGAGGTTGTGAGAAGGGGAAGGAGTGCAGAGGCGGTGGTCGTAAATTTAAATGAGTCTTCCGAAGCACAACATATAATCAAGAAGGGGACACACCAAGAAATGGAGCTTAAAACACTAAATAGGGATGCCCATTCTTTTACATAAATATATTTATTATACTACCCTTGCCATACTGCGAACATGATGTAATAAAGAATAACATTATTTAATCAATTTCTAAAGAGTTCAACGTGTTGCCAATCTTTTTGAAGAGTTGAATCAAGTTCTGTTTTCTTTTTTAGGTCACCATATGCAAACATTAAACTATATTTTCTTGCTCATACTCAAACATCTTAAGGTAAAAGAATAAATTTATTTGAGCAAGAGATGTGAGATTTTCAAAGCACCAATTTTATGCAAGTAAATCTCACTTTTGTGAGAAAAGTAGTCAGTGATATGAATGTGGTAAATTTAGCATTCTCGATTATGAACACTTCATGTGAAATGTTCTATGCATCGAAAATTTGGTTGTTGGTGCTATATATCAGGCTCGTTCTCTTATGAATCTTTTAAACTGATAAAATACCAAACTGCAACCTTTTGCTAGGTCTAAATCTCGTGTAATCCTGACAACATGTAACATTCGAACAAGTCCAATAACGCAGTAGTTTTTTATTGTATATTATATGAGTACAAATATGCATGTTCGAACTGTTTTCTCTTGGTGGCATCTATAACATGATATTTTTACTTATTTTCTTTTTTTCAACAAGCGATTAGGGAAAAGGGGTTTACACAAATATTCTTTGGGTGTTTGGGGTTCAAACCTCTACCCACATGGGTAGAGGTGGAAGAGCTCAACGACCTGAGCTATATACCCCACTAACAAACACAAGATTTACATTTAGCATATATTAATTGGTAGAACTTGATATTTCCATCGTAGGATAGATCAGTTGCTTTGAATTTTTTTGTAAGATTAAAGAAGAAGTGTCTTTGTCAGCTCATAGCACTACATTGTAAGCAAATGAGTATTATTCCATGTCTTCCCTATCTGTCTACAACCACGTAAATTTTTGGGTTGTTCCCTAGTAACTCAAATGAGAATCAAGATCATACCAAGGGTATAAATAGTGTTATCTTGCTTATCCAAGTCTCAACCAATTATTATGTGTGGGATATGTTAAATTTTGATCAAAGTGCCAGGTCCAATGCTTTGTACACTCAGGTTCCTCAAATGAATATTATAATCACTAAGGGTAGGTTTAAGTCCAAAAGGAACCTACACCTATTGCGTAGTATTATGTTACCCATATGTATATTTAGACAAACTTTTGTTATTGAAAATTTTGAAAACCTTTAAGGGGACTTGGTTTTAAAATGTTGTTCAAAATTTTATTGTTTTCAATCTTGAATTAAAAGTTTTTTTTTTTACTAAATTCCTCTTTATTTATTGTGGGGCTATAATATCTTAATTTTCAGCTTGTATTTTTATATTCAATACTATAATTTTATGCTTAATGGGATTGGATGTCTGTAAAAGGCTTTTCCTCCCTCACATTTGACACACAACTAGAATTCGATTTTCTCTACATCTCTTCTACTACTTTCATATATATATATATATATTATGTATTTTCTACTATTATTTTTTGGAGAGGTTCTGTGTCTTGGAGGCATACATCCGTCTTTGAACATATGTGCTCATAACACAACTTGCAGCATATATATTTGGGATCGTATCTTAGAGTCTTATAGACCTTTAGTATATGCACCCTTAATAGTAGGCAGGTTAGGCGGTGGCCTAGGGCCTCTAAATTGGAAGGGTCGCCAATTTTTATAAACCTCAGTATACATATGTATGTTACATGAAAAATTATACTATATTATATATTATATTAAGACCAAGTACTATATTTTAAAAAGCCCAATTATTTACTCTAAAACTGAAAAATGGTAACTTAATAAGGGACCAATAATATATATTTTTTTAAGTTAAACCAGTTTAATAAGTTAACCTAGTAGCATATACCTTAAATTGGAAAATCTGCTCTACTCAACAAAAGTTATAAAAACAAAAAAAACAAGCAGTTTATTATTGAATATCATCTGCAAGAGGAAGTGATCTTCGAGGAAGAACAAGAAGGTAAAAACATACAAGACTATTGTTTATCTTTTGTATTGAAAAAGACATGGTAGAAAAAATTGATTATGTAAAGCAATTGATACTTTGACATCCAAAAATACAAGATGAGTGATGTTTTGATGCATTTTATAAAGTTGTTACGTGAATTACGTTATCTACAGTGTAAATATTTTTACATTTAGTTTTAGGAAAATGAAAACTAATTTCTAATAACATAATATTCCTCTAGGCTCAGCTTTGTATTTATGGAACAATAGTTATATTCATGGACACGTGTCAAATATTGAGAAAGCTAGTGAGGGTACATATTGAGATAAAGTGGTGAGCAAAAATGCTATCTATTTAATAAACAAGTGGCAACCCCAACTAACACTTGGTCCTTGGAAAATATCCCAAAATCGAAACCACCCCCAGCCCTCATGGGTTAATAATAATAAAAACATCCAGAGGCATTAATGTTTAGTTATTTGAGATAATTAATATTGTGTTATGTTTAGATGACTTCACTAGAGAAGTAGACGAAATGTGAAAATGGAATATATGCAATTGTGCTGAAAAGAAGCAGATTGAGTGTTGAAAACTTCATTCATTAACTACCTTCATTTGGTAGACATGGAAAACCATCCGAAACCATGCCATGCATAGTCAGCGGTGGTCTGTCGTGTGTTTTTTTTTTTTTGTTTATATAAGCGATAATATGCTTCAATTTAATATAAACTACGAGTAGGGAGATTCAAACTCAGGTGCAAAGTGGGGAGCACATCCGCTTTAGCCAACTTGGTTAAGTCCAGGTGTACAAGTTCGTAGTGTTCATATCCAGTCATTTGACCAATTACTAAATCAAATATTTTTATTTAACTTTTTTTGATCAGTGTAAGAATTTTTCTTAGGTAGATCACAAAGCAACTTGGTAGAACCTTTTCATTATTATAGTTACCAAAGAACCAATTCGAAAAACTTGAAGGGAATTTCTAAATTTGGCTCTTCTAAACCATAAGTCCTGGAGGGAATGATTTTCCCCACGAGAATATTCGTCAAAAATTCCTTTGTCTTCTCCGCTTCTCTTTCTCCCTGCAAAACAGATCGGAGTAAAAGGACCACACCCGGGGGGTGTTGGCCAAAGGCCCTCGATGCCTAAGTTAGATAAGGTATTTCAAGGAAAACCGGGTGGCCGGAGCCGTGTGTGGTGGCCGGAGCCTTGTGTAAGGGAGAGAAAGAAAGTGGTGGCTAGGGTTTGTGAGAAATGATTTCTGCAGAGTTTCAGTAGGAATTTAGACGTACCTCAACCCTTGTGTGTGGCCATCCTTTTATAGTTGTCTTGGAGGCTAGGGTTTCAGAGGAATAATTCTGTAGATAGAAGGGAATTATTCCTCCCTTTTTTGGAATTGATTTGATTAATTAGGGATTTGATTTATTAGGGTAAATGAAATCCCTAATTGTGGTAGGTATCAAATCAAATTCCATTTTAATTAGGTAACTCCTCATTTAATTGGGAATCGTGGTAATTAACCAAATCAATTTTTAACCCAATTAGGCAACGTTCAATTTAATTAGGTAATCCCCAATTAAATCGAGTAACTCCCAATCAGGTTAATTAATTCCCAATTAGGTCAAATAACCCCCAAATGGAATGAATTATTTGACCTAGGGTTTTGATTTAATTTGGTTACCATAAATGCCCCCCAGCTTCTGCATGGCGCGTGGTGGCATATAGGAGGTGTGAATTATCCTGCTGGGTTGTCCAGCTGCAACTAGGCTTCCTTCGTGGACCTGGGCTCCCGAGTGGAGGAGGTGGTGGTCCGCCCTACTCGGATGTTGAGAGATGAGCGAATAGTCCAGATTCGATGATCCGCCAGTTAGGCAAGGGAGGAGTGTTCTCGAATCTCCCCCAAAGAGAAAGGTTGCTGCCAAGTCTTCAAGAGATGAAGCTACTCCTTCGCAGGTAGAGAATGTGTCTCTATTGAGGAAGAAGCCAAGGTTCCCTTCTGCTAAGAAGACTCAAGTGGGGTCTGCTCTACCATCATCTGCCAGGGCCAAACATCTCGTGGGTGCAGATAGCACGAAGATTGGTGGTATGAACTATGTTCGAGGTATTATGCCCGAGCCTCCTGCTGACAAGCTTGAAAACCATGATCTGCTTCGTGAGGCAACTTGTGCCCGATCTAGTTTTGCCAAGCATCAAAGAGATGTAGACATTACTCCTCGAAGTTCGAGTCGTCTGCAAGGTCAAAAAATGGAGATTGAAGCGGGAGGTTTGCTCATGATCCAGCTGTTGAGTCACGGGCAGTCAAGCGTGGAGTTTATTCAGTATCATTGACTCATTTGGAAGTGAGGTTGGCGGAGGCTAAGAAGATGAGAGAGTCATCTGCCTGGTTGAAGAGTTCTTCTTGGCGTCGGGTTGATCCAAGGCAAACAAGTCTAGCCTCAGAGGATGTGTGTGTGTTTGATCTGCTCAAGACGAACCGTATAAAACCCATCCTTCTATGCCTGAGTTGGTCGATCACATCCAAGCCGGCGATCTTGGCACATTCTCGAGCCTTTCCTTGGAAAAACAAAGGGAAGCCACATTTCATCTGCTTCAAAAAGGAGTGGTTCTTGTTGCTAAAACTATTTGAAACTCTCTCGTTGTTGCCCCCTCTTCTACTGGCTTGGTTAGTCAAAAAGATGCCTACTTTCATTTTGAGCACAAGAGTGGATGCAGTAGATGAGATGATGGCAGATGCTATGGAGCAGGCAGATCAAGATGTCAAGGCATAAGCGATCAAGTGAATGTTCAATAGGTCAGAACTCAAAGGTGTCTCTACTGGCGCCTCTGAGTAGATGAAGTTTTCTTTATTTCTTTTCATCTTTTGTAGTCTGCTTTCTTGTTTAGAACAAATGGTCTTTTTTAACCTTCTTCCTTTTGTTGAACTTGGTCGGTTGGTCAGCTTGCTATGGAAATTTAGTTATTTTTTCAACTTCAATTTGCATATTGACTTGTGAACTGCTTGAGTAACCAGCCAATTGTGTGTTTCCCTTAGGAAATTTATGAGTGCCAGGGTTCCCCTTGAGGGATTCCGAGCGTATTCTCAATATCCCGTAGGATGTTTTTCCCTTAAAAGGTTGGCGAGTGCAGTCCCCATTGAGGGACTCCGGCGTGTTCTCACATCCTTCCTTAGAAAGTTGGCGAGTGCAAGGGCCCTTAAGAGGCTCCAGCGTGTCCTACACATCCTTTAGGATGGTTTCTTAGAAAGTTGGCGAGTGCAGGGCCCCTTAAGAGGCTCCGGCGTATCCTGCACATCCCTTAAGATGGTTTCCCTTAAGAAGTTGGCGAGTGTCGGGGCCCCCTTAAGAGGCTCCGGCGTGTTCTGCACATCTCTTAGGATGGTTTCCCTTAGGAAGTTAGCGAGTGCCGGCCACCCTTAAGAGGCTCCTGGCGTGCCCTGACATCCCTTAGGATGGTTTCCCTTAGGAAGTTGGCGAGTGCCGTGGCCCCCTTAAGGGGCTCCGGCGTGTTCTGCACATCCCTTAGATGCCTTGGTCGCCGCCTGCGTCTCCCAAGGACGCTACTTATGAGCAATCAGCGTGTGTCTATCCTCGCCTCCCTTAGGAAACGGATAGGAACTCGGATACTTCCATAAAGGCATGGAGACCTTCCTTTAAGAAATTCTATGGAGCACCTCGCGTCTCCCTTAGGACGCTTTTACAGTCGCGTCTCCCGGCGATGCTTTGGTCATCGCCTCGCCTCCTTAGGACGCCGCTTATGGGCAATCGCGTGTCTATCCGCCTTCCCTTAGGAAATGGATAGGAACTGGATACTTCCTGCGGAAGGCATGGAGACCTCCTTTAAGAAATTCTGGCGCACTCGCATCTCCCTTATGACGCTTTTTAGGGCCGTCTCCGAAGGACGCGTTGTCGCCACCCCGCGCCTCCTTAGACGCTTATGGGTGATGCTTTGGCGTGATCGCCGCCAATGAATCGTGAGCGCTGTTTCGGAATCAGCGATTGTGGGCAACCAAACCTCGCAGATGATATTTCTCCGATGAATCGCTCCACATCGCCTTTTTAATAGAGGATAGAGCTTCGCCTCGATCCATTTAGTAGTAGTCGGTGGCGATGACCATCATGTCACTCTTGGCGGGCACGGGTGGCAAGAGTCCCATTAAATCAATGACCATTGCATGAATGGTAGACTTCGGCAGGCAGGTTAGGGATCGGCTTGTATTGCTAGCAGCGATCACATTTCTTGACATATTCAGTGGAGTCGTGGCGCATGGTAGGCCGTAGTAGCCTGTGTTTAGAGCCTTCCAGTGAGTAATCGCCCTCATAGTGGTTGCCACACTTGCCGCCGTAAATTTTGTAGAGGGCCTCAAGTGTTTGAGGGTACCTTATGCAGGTGAGATGATGGCCAAAGTATGATCTGCGGATGAGCTTGTTGTCATGCATATAGTATCTTGCAGCCTTCTCTGGACCTTCCTAGCCTCTAACTTGTCCTCGGGTAGGTTTCCATTCGCTAAGTAGTCAATGATGGGGTCTTGCCAGCTGGGGTCCTCGTCAATTTGCATGGTGTCGATTGGCTTTACTTTTCAATGCTTGGCTGGTTAAGGTATTCAACCGGGATGGAGCGTCTGAATCGGTATCCAATGACTCTAGATCGGCTAGTGCATCCGCATGTGCGTTTTTGCCCGGAACCTTGATGGTGAAGGTAGGAAATGCCTTCAGCTCTGGACTTTGTCAAGGTACAAGATCATCCTTGGGTGCTTCGCCATGTATTCACCTAAAGCTTCGATTCGCGATCAGCTAGGAATCGAGTAGATGGCTAGCTTCTTAATTGCGAGTTCCTTTCGCCTAAGCGTAGGCCAACGAGCAAGGCTCGTATTCGCCTCGTTGTTCGAGGCGTAGCCAAGAGTGATAGCTTGCTCCAACAACGCTCCATCCGGTGATGATGACGACACCCGCTCCAGCTCCTTTTGGTTTGACGCTCTTTGGTCTACACCGCGAATCGCCACGTGTCTCTAAGCCGCTAGGTCCATGGAGGTCCCGTCTGCTCTTGAATTTTCCTTATTTTGTTGACCAATTTCTCTTCTTCGGCTGATGGGGTGAACTCTACCACGAAGTCTGCTAAAGCCGGGCTTTTATTTTGCAGCTTTTGGCCGGTAGATAAGGTCATATTGGCTTAGCTATATAGCCCACTTCATGAGTCGCGAGAAGCGTCGGCTGTGAAGGATTGATCTCAAAGGAAAGTCAGTCATGACGATGACTCGATGAGCTTGGTAGTAGGGTCGTAGCTTTCTCGCGAAAACTAAAAGAGCCAAAATGAGTTTCTCCAATTTTGGGTAACGAGTCTCTGCATCGAGGAGAGCTTTTGACGTGTAGAATACCGGATGTTGGGCCCCACTCTTCTCGAATGAGAGCCGACAACCGAGTTGAACACCGCCAGTACACGAACAAGTCATCATCATGGACTGGCTTTGAGAGCAGGGGTGGTGAAGTGAGATAAGTCTTCAAACTCTGAAAGCTACTTCGCACTCCTCATCCCATTTGTCTCTTTGTCCTTTCTTCAAAGCTTTGAAGAATGGTTTGCACTTGTCGGTTGATCTCGAGAGGAATCGGTTGAGGTTCTTTGCTCTGCCGTCGCTGACTTTGTATTTCCTTCACTGTGGAAGGCGACTTCATCTCGAAAATGGCTTTGATTTGACGTAGGTGTGCCTCGATTCCTCGTTGTGTGACTAAGTATCCAAGGAATCGACCGGAGGATACACCAAACGTGCATTTACTTAGGTTCAACTTCATGCGATATTGGCGGAGCAGCTGAATGCCTCGGGAGGTTTTTGAGGTGATCTGCACGTTTTGGGGCCTTGACCTAGCATGTCGTCCACGTATACCTCCATAGTTTTGCCGATTTGCTCCTTGAAGATTTTATTCACCAACCTTTAGTAGGTTGCTCCGGCGTTCTTCAGCCCAAAGGGCATGACCTTGTAGCAGGGTCCCTCTCTCGATGATGAAAGAAGTTTTCGCCTTATCATCCGTGTGCATCAAGATTTGGTTATAGCCGGAGTAAGCATCCATGAAGTGAGGTGATTGCCGGTGGAATCCACGAGTTGGTCGATTCTCGGCAATGGGAAGTTGTCTTTTGGGCATGCCTTGTTAAGATCAGTGTAATCGACGCAGACTCTCCACTTGCCCTTCTCTTGTTTTGCTACTAGAACTATATTGGCAAGCTACTCTGAGTAAGAGACCTCTTCAATAAAGCCGGCAGCTAGAAGTTTGTCAATCTCGGCGATGATAGCGACTCACTCGGGTGCAAAGTTGCGTCTCTTTTGCGCCACCGCTTACGGTGTAGGGTCGATATGGAGTCGGTGGGAGATGATTTTCGGTCGATGCCAAGCATATCTAATGGCGACCATGCGAACATATCTTTGTTATTCTCGAGGAAGGTGGTAAGCTTCCATCTTCTCGTTGGGCTTAGGCACGAGCCGATCCGCGCTTTTTTGTCCGGCCGATCAGATCCAAGGGTATTAACTCGACATCTTCCTCGTGTTTCCATCCTTCTTCAGGAAAGACCTCGGACGGATTTCCTTGGCTTGGTCCTCGACGCTTTGATTGCTATAAGATAGCAAGATTCGGTTGTTCAACTTCCTTCAGATCTGCCGCCTCACAGGAGGAATTGCGCTTGTTTGCTTTTCTTTAGCCCTTGGGCGGAGCATTTTCGCCATTGCCCGATCGCAGCTTGATTTGGCCGACACCGCCCTGTGATTGGGTACCGAATTTTTCTGTGTGGCGAGGATGATGGCGCTGATCTTGCCAATCCATGGCCTCGCCTGTAATGCCGTTGTAGGTGTGACCTCATCAATGACCATGAATGTTTGCAAGCGGACTACATGTGAAGAATAGACGCCGAGGTCTACCGTGCCACGGTAACCATTGTTGCACCATTAAAGCCGGTCGATCCGCTAATTTGTTGATTTTGCCTCCAAGCCCATCTGCTGGATGACCGCCACCGTAGGATATTGGCGCTGCCCTCGTCTGCATAGATTCGGTTGACCATGGCACATGCGATTTGAATGCGGCGACAAGGGCATCATTATGTGACATATGGAGGCCGATCGATCTTTCTTTGAAGCCGATTATAGGATCGTTTCTCGGTAGAAGGCCATCAAAACTTGGAAGATCATAGTGGCCTCGCTTGATCTTCCTCTTCTTTTCCTTGTCGTCAGCCGACTCCTTGGCGTCGACCTAGGATTGTATTAATCCTTATGACCTTCTGGGGTGGTTCCTTGGCGGTGTCTCGATCTTCAATTTGCTGGATGGCCTGCTTCGCGATGAACTCCGCAGTGACCTTCTCTCGTGAGTTCTTCAAGGTGTGCTTTTGCGAGGCAGCTTGTTGGTAGTGTGCCCGTGTGTCCCATGGAAGGCACAGATTTGCTAGTATCCCTCTTGTCAGGACAAGGGTAGCGGATTTGCTTGTAGTATCCCTCTTGTCCGGATCTTTTTGTCGATCTTTCAAGGCGTGGCGTAGTCTTCGGCTAGGAGTTACCCAAGGTCGGCCCAAGGCTTGTGATTTGGGCCTCACAGCCCACATAATAGGAAGAGAGTTCCCGGGCTAAGATTTGATGTGGCAATGAGGATGGTCAACTTAGAAGAAGTGATTAGGGTCGTGACATCAAGAAGAACTGAAGATTAAATCCCCTTATATATGTATATTCGAGATTTTTACAGAGATAGGTAATTCTCCCAAATAGATAAGCAAGTTACAATCTGATAAGCGGGGGTCGGAAAAGAATCAAACTAACCATCACGGGTAAAATATCACACTGAAAAGCAGGAAGTGATCGCCTATCCGAGAGCCTATATCTGAAGAAGAAGAGAAGGAAGGGAAAATATCTTTGCCCAATAAAAAACACAATCACCTACTCCGGAGAAGAAAGCAGTTTTTCTATAAATACAAGAAGGAGTGAATGGTAGAGGACACTCAAAAAACCAAAAATCAATCAAAACAAAACTCAAAATGATCACTTGATCTCAAAAACCTTCAAAACACTGCTCATTGAGCCAAGACACCAACACAAACAACTCAACCAGACACCAACACAAACAACTCAAGCTCACTTGAATTCCAAGTGAAAACCTTAGATTAGAATTCCCAAGGTTGGACTTAGCAAAACAGATGAGCTTTTCCCAAACATGCTTACAGTCCTAGACTTTTTGAAGAAGCGGCGATTAAGCTTCACAAAGCTTAAAGTACATTGAAGCTCGAATCTACCATCGATTTATAGTTGAAACTTAGCAATCAAAGTTCTCAGCTCCTCCAAAGTCCGCTAGCTAGAGTGTCGCAGTACAAGTCGTGTTCACCGAATGCCTTTCTTGAAAGCAAATGACGCGATTCTCGTCGATCCTACAATGTTGGCCTTTTTCGCTTTGAATCTCTTAATGTAATCTCGAAAGGATTCGCGGACTTCTTGCGCAGGTTATGTGGTAGGTTCTTCTTGATCGCTCGGTAAGAGGTGTACTCTTTGGTGAAGACGTAAGCCAACTCCTTGAAGTCGTTGATCGACCCGGATGGCGTGGTGTAGAACCAATCTTAGGTGCTCCTCGCAAGGTCACTACGAATACCTTGCACATCAAACGCGTCGTCGGCCTTGTGGAGGATCATGACACTTTTGAAGTGTTTTAGGTGGCTCTCGGATCGGAGTCCCTTTGAAGTGTATAAACGAAGGCATGGAGAATCGCCGGGAGCACCGCTCGATTTCGGCGAAAGGTGTGGAGTTTGCCTCGGTCGATCTCCTTGCGTAGTGCATCGTCGAGGTTCCCACCACCTTGATCTCGGTCGGTCATTTATAAGCTTCTCAACGCCTTTCATACACATTGATGGTTGATCACGTTGGCGACCTTCGCAATTTGAGCGACGCTGACCGACCTCCGGTCCGCGAGGGTCGACCTTCGTCTGCGCTGCCTGGCGGCGTGTTAGTGGACTGCACTTGCGAGAGATTCTCCGTAGCTTGTCGGACGAACCGCCTCTTCGAGAGTGAGCAGCGGAGCGCCCTTCCTCGTGGTCCTCATTGTGAGGATTATCCGCTTGACCACCCGGGAACCTAGCTCTCGTGAATGCTCCTCTGCGAGTGGATAGCCGAGCGTCTTTCTTCACAATCCTCGTTGCGATGGTTGTCCGTTGTCCTCCCGGGCCTAGCCTTTGAAGTACATTTCCCTGGGCTCAAGCGGGCGTGGACGCCAAGTCGTGGGCCTAGCCTCTCGCGCATGTTGTTCCTCAAACTTAATCTGCCCGAGTGGGGCTCGCGGACTCTTGTGACATGTCGGTAGGCCAATCAAGTTGTTGTCCTCGCCTTGTCCGCCCACTCCTGCTCGACTGGGTACCCTTTGAGCTGCCTGTCGGTGCGTTCGTCCATCCTTCTCTCTTCGCCCGGTTGTCCAAGGCCAAGGTTTTGAGCCAAGCCGATTTGGTGGAGGAGTTGCCTCATCAGATCGCTTTGGTCGTCCATTCTTTGAGCTAGCTGGTCAACTCTCAGACTAAGGTTTGCTTGACTTCGTGGATCGGGAAGAGAGAAGTGTGTGGAGCCCAATTGCACATGAGCTAGGGTTTCATTGGAGGTGTGCGCGGGAGTGTGTGTCGAGCGTGTAGGCAATGGAGGGAACCCTTGAAGTTGCTCCAAGACCGGGCCTAAGTTGGTGGTGGTAACAAGCCCACCTTCATGAGAGGTTCCACCATATTCGGCGGCGGTGGCCGGTGCGGTGGTGAAAGGTGGTGGTGCCACCATGTCGATTACGGGACCGTGGGTGGAGTGGCTTTGGGCCGTCGTGGATTTAGCCATCGCCGCTGTTTTGCCTCTCGTCTTCATGCTTCCAACCATGGTTGTTTGGAAGGCTTCGGTGGATTGAAAAATAGGAGGAACGGATTCCTTGAGCACGCGTTGAGTATAACTCGTGCTCTCAATGAAAGCACCAATTTGGAGGATTGGATGTCTGTAAAAGGCTATTCCTCCTTCACATTTGACGTACAAATTTACAAAACCCACCTCTGATTCCACCTCGAAATCGGTGAACCCTGCTTCTCGTCCGGCATCTAACCAATGATGGACTCACTTTACTAAAAAGCCCTTTAGCCCTAATTTAAACATATAAAGACTTCAACTTCTATTGAAATTTTGATAGAGTCTTACCTTATAAATGGAACATTTCCCAATTTACAGTACCTACAAACAAGCACAAGAACCAACTCAACTTCCAGCATGCACAAGGTGAAGGAGCACTCAACAGATAATACTATTCATGTAACACCCCGACCCAACAAATTGTTGTTATTTAATTATTTAATTGTGTAATTACATTTTTGCCCTTGGGGATAGGGGCACTTTAGTAACTTTTTTTAGGGGAAGGATTTTTGGGATCTGAGCGGCATTGCGTAGCTCGTCGATACGAGTACGTAGATAGATGGTAGGTTCAATTTCGATTTAAAACGAATAAGTTGTGATCTACAGAAGTGTAGTGGCACAATCGTCATTTTTACAAAGTTAGATTTTAAAAAGAAACGGCACAACCCTTTCTCTTATTTTTCTCTCTTCACCTGCGATTTCTCTCTCTCTCTCTCTCTCTCCGCGCGATGCCGGACTTTGACCAGCGATTTCATCACCTTCTAGCGACCGTTTTTGGTCAGACTAGTCCCAAAAGTTTGGTATTGACGTCCTCTATCTAACCCACACATTTTCCCAACTCAAAAACCAAAGGAATTTCTGCTTGAATGACTGGAAGTGTCGGCAATTTTCAAAGCTTTCGATGTCGTTTCAGCCAATCCTGCCACTGTTTTCATCGAGTGAGGTATGATTCTTCATCCTTTTTCAAATATGTTGTTCCATGTATCTCTAGGATCATGTAAGAACTTGCGGATCCAAAATCAGAGTCTTGGATACTCCAAGTCAATGATTCTAGGGTTAGACGAATCGATCGCGCTATTGACTTAGATCTGACCGATCGATCGAGACCAAACCTTTGGGACTTGTTTAGTAGACTTTGTTGGACCTATATGAACTTTCGGATAAGAAATCGGAGGTTGTGGGCCTCTCGAGCCTGGTTTACCAATATGGAAAGTTTGACTGCTTAGTTGACAATGAGTCTTCCGACACTGTCTCATCCTTAAGGGAAGTGTTAGAATGAGCCTAGAAACCTTCTTAAAGGTTGTGCGCATTTTGTGACTCAGGACTAGAGGTTTGAGTTCAAGTTCGTTGTTGGGTACGTTTGTTAATTAAGTCCGTTTATTATCTTGATGTAGGTATGGTTTATATGGCCTTGTAATTTTAAATATGTTGTATTAGATTTTATTATTGTTGTCTTATGGAATTTAGGAAGTTGTTATATTTCCTAAGTATATGAATATACTGTTTTGAATATTATTGAAATTGAATAGGTAATATTTTATTTACAAATTTATAAATAAACCCAATCTTAGACATGTATTTATAAAAAAACCCAAGTACTATTTAAACATAGAAACACACCCAAAATCAACCCCAAAGTCAACTTTTTGGGTGTGTTTATAAATGAGTTTTGAGTGTGTGTAATGATGAGTTTTGGGTGTGTTTATAAAGTGTTTTGGGTGTTGGGTTTTTTTATAATTTCAACCTCCATTTTGGGTGTTTTAGTGAAACTCCCTATTTTATTTCATATATATTTATATTATTTGGAAAAGTATTTTTGGAAATTGGAATTACGAATTGCACCATTACATGTACTTCCCCTTGGATACAATGGATACTTGGATACATTTGACATGCAGTAACTCTTCAAAGATGTGTCGGGACCCGTGCACCCTTAATTGGTTATACTGTAGAGCCCTTGACAGGGCTGTCTATGCGGGTTATACTTATTTTCAGCAGCACGTGTATGGAGGATTCTTGTTTACACCTAGAATTTTCGGCCCTAGGACCAATTAAGGCTGATGGCATACCTGGTGTCCTAAGGCCGTAATCTTGGTCTCAATGATGGCCCAGACATCATGGACCTTGGGTATTTTGAAATAGCTCCACGGCCGTTACTCGGCCTAGCAGTCAAGACTTCATCACCGGTCAAGATCATCTAGTTTCGGTCTATTGGCATGCTCACCCTAACAACTAGACTTGACCAAACGAGCTATTTCGGCCTAATTGATTGAATCGCCCCAACAGGACAGCTTAGCCCAAGAGACAGGCTCGACCCAATTGCCAGGTACTCCCAGCAATCAAATCCAAATTCACTCCGATCCTTGGCCAAATCTCCAATTAGGAAGTTTGGCTCATGGCCTTGATTCACATCCAATCTTCTAGCTAAAGGATGATATCTTCACATGGCCTCACGTGGCACTATCTCGGGAGCTAAAAAAGGACTGCGAAAATTTTTGGGTTGTTCCCTAGTAACTCAAATGAGAATCAAGATCATAGCAAGGCTATAAATAGTGTTATCTCGCTTATCCAAGTCTCAACCAATTATTATGTGTGGGATATGTTAAATTTTGGTCAAAGTGCCGAGTCCAATGCTTTGTATAGTCAGGTTCCTCAAATGAATACTATAATCACGAGACTGAGAAACCTTCCATTTAATGTGATGTTCTTTA